>NC_073394.1:36597932-36842932 GCF_028641065.1 Leucoraja erinaceus
TATATAGAAATTAAATAAGACTGCCAAAAGTCAATAAACATGATTTCCTCAGGCATACAAAGGTGAAATCATCGGGATTTCTCTTCCATCAACCCGGGACATTGCGTGCAAACGTTGCTTGTCCAAGGACAACAGCTTTATAAAAGACCACACACATCCCCATCGTGGACTATTCACTCTGCTGCCCTCAGGCAAAAGGTATCGCAGTATAAAGAGCAGATAGGCCAGGTTTTGCAACAGCTTCCACCCCCGAGCCATCAGACTTTTGAATTTCATATAATGTGCCGCCACAATTATCTATTATCTTTTTATCTATTTTATCGTTATGTTATTTCATGTTGCACGGTGAGCCAAATGCAATGAAATTTCGTTCAGATTTGCATTTGTTGGTGTATTTTTGAATGACAATAACGTCTTTGATTGATTGATTGATTGAAATGATATCAGGATTGTTAAATTTTATATCTTCATTTAATCAAATATTTTATTTTATATCTTCATATCATCAAATATCCTATGACAGATGACACAAGTTGCAACTTCGAAGTGAGAAAAAATTAACTCACAGAAAGCAGACAATTGTTAGACCATAATAAATATAAAATTACTGGAGACATTCAGCAGCTAAAGGCTGTGTCTGCACACAGAGAAACAGATATAACACTTCAGGTCAAAAGCCCTTCAGTGGTTCTGACAATGTTTTGACATGGTTTCTCCCCGCATTTTCTGTTTTTATTTCAGATTAACAGCATATGCAGTTTATTTTTTGATTTTTAATAATGGAGTCTATATTTGAAAGCTCACAGTAGCTTAAGAACAAAGAAGTTAAGGATTCTCTGCAATATTCAACCCACCAACTTGGGTTAGATGACTAATTAATTAACTTAAGTAACGTCAATCTTAAGATGCTATTACATTTATGTGAAAAGTGCATGTCCTTGTGATCTGCTGGTGTGTACGATTACAACCTGACCCCATGACTGGGGTAAACCTGACTCGAGCCTGAGAATATATCATTGATTTTGGAGTAGGAAGGGACTGCAGATGCTGGTTTAAACTGAAGATAGACATTAAAAAATGGAGTAACTCAGCGGGACGGGCAGCATCTCTGGAGAGAAGTAATGGGTGACATTTTGGGTCGAGACCCTTCTTCAGACTGAAAGTCACGGAAAGGGAAACGATATCTGGCCATCGTCTATATCTCTCGTTTCCCTTTCCCGTGACTTTCAGTCTGAAGAAGGATTTCGACCTGAAATATCACCCACACCGTCTCTCCAGCGATGCTGCCCGTCACGCTGAGTTATTCAAGCTTTTTGTATCTATAATTGATTTGGTACTGGATCCTAAGTGAGCACATAAGTGAGCACACTTCCTGTGATGGAGGTCATGTCTCTTCAGGCTCAGTTAAGTTCGTGAGCCAAGCTCTTGCTTATCGAACCGGTTCTTGAAGCGCAAGTACTTATCCAAACAAATATATTGATATTATTCTCAGCAGCTGTGACAGTGTGCTGACTGATTTCCTTATTGTGATTGGCATTGGAGCTGTTTTTTGTATCTGCACTAGGCATTTGCGGAACACCTCATGAACTGTGACACTTCCTGTGATGGAGGTCAATTTAGGGCATTGTTGGGTGTGAAGGAACAGTGATGCACTTCCAAGTCAGGATAGCCTGTTCTTTGGGGAAGAAGGTGCAGGTCTTGGCATTCCATTATATATATCTGTCATTACTGGGTGCTTTAGATTGCGCGCTTGTGAAGCTTTTGAAGAAGCCTGGGTTGATGTTATCGAGAAGAAGTCTTCTTCTTCTTGCATATGGCATGCGCAGCCTATAGTTGTAGGTCAAGTGGTATGAAAAACACGTTGTTTGTGCATGTCGGGTTTGATTGCATTAGTCGAAACAGGGTGGACCATGTGAAGGTTGCAATCTCTCACACCAGAAGAAGAAGCGTGCACACCAGATAAAGTTTGCATCTTCTAGTTAAAGCACACTGCAGTCCCAGTGCTCAGTGTTGGACAGAGTCAATGTTAATGCCATTCAAGAAACTGTTTTGTCCCAGTCTTTCAACTAGAGTGTCACTAGAGCAACAGTTAGGCAGGTGGAGAATAATATCTGCGTCTGACTTAATTTGTAGATGACGACTTAATTTGCAGGTGGCTGGTCCAAGTTTTTGGTCAATAGTGATCTCAGTAATGTTGAAAATTATCAAGAAAAACTGGTTAAGAGCCTTTATTTGGAGATGGCCATTAACCCAAATTTTAGTGGCACTGATTTTATTTAGCATCTGTCTAGCCTGAATGTTGTTCAGGTATTACCACATGCAGAGATGAACTGTTTCAACCTCTGAGCCACAAACCGAACTGGACCATGCAGTATCATCAGCAAATATCTCCAGGTTTCCTGTAAGATGGAAGGGAGGGGGATTATTGATGAAGTGGCCAAAGGAATGAAGGAAAATTCTGGTATTAAATGATCGCTGTCAAGCAACCTGACGCATTGGGGTGGCACAGTGGCGTAGTTGGTAGATCAGCTGCCTCACAGTGCCAGAGACCTAGGTTCAATTCTGACCTTGGGTACCGTGTGTGTGAAGTTTGCATGTTCTCCCTGTGATGATGTGGGTTTCATCTGTTCCGGTTTCATAGAGTCATAGAGGCATACAGCGTGCAAACTGGCCCAACGTGCCCACACCGACCAACATATCATTGTGACCATGGCTGATCGTCCCCAATTAATAACCCGTGCCTGCCTTCTCCCCATATCCCTTGATTCCACTAGCCCCTAGAGCTATAGCACTACCCCCCCAGGGTGCTCACAATATGCCATTCTTTACTTTGGAGGGACCAAATTCAAATTGCAGATGCTTTGCAGAACTCCATTCAGTCCACACGAGTGACCTTAAGCTTCAGTTGCCTGTCACTTTAATTCTCCACTTCACTCATACTTTGCCCTGTAATTATCGGGCTCTTAAAGTATTCAGATGAAACCCAACACCAACTTTAAGGGCAGTGTCTCATCTTCCAACCGAGAATGTGGCAGCCTTCAGGAATCGACAGTGAATTCAACGATTTCAGAAAACCAGCCTCTCTTGTTTATGTCAGAGCTGATGCAAGGTCACCTACCTGTAACTTTAGTGTTCTTTCCTTCTCCGCAAACGCTGCCTTGTCTGCTGAGGATTTCTAGCAATCACTGCTTTATCTGTGGAGCATAATGAATTGTTTAAATACAAAACATTATGCTTACATCTGTAAAAATAAGGCCAATTGCTGTAATCTATTGCTTCGAGGAAGTAATTAACATTGGTAGAAATTGATTACTCCATGGCAGTTTGCTTTACTGAACACATATTTTTGTGTCCTTGTGAACAATGTGTATTATGTACTTTTTTTTCAGGAGGTCCTAATTAAACTGGCAGATGGACACTATACATTAATACCTCCAAATGCTGCCAAACGTTTTAAAGTGGTCAGCAATCCACTGTATCTAAAATTTGATTTTGTGATCAAGGCAAAGCTTGAACTAACAGTCATCTGGAATAAGAACATGAACGCACACATTTCCATTACCAGACTCTCTAAGGTAAGATAAATATACCAATTGTCACATTTATTACATACATAGATGTACAGTGTAAATTGGTGATGTAACCATTCAGATTATGAACAGACATTCAGGGAGAATCTGAGGCAGGTTCTTAAAGGAGGCAAGAGGTAAATTCTGTGGAATGAGAGGCAATTTGACCAGGGTGGAATGACACCTAGGATTAGCTGGAAAACAAAAAAAAATAATATTGAAGGACATGTAATTAAATTCCTCAAGTAGCAAATCACAAAAGCACTCTAGTCAGGATGGCCGTCACTCGCAGAAAGCTTCCCTCAGAACCCTTGCAGACAGTCTCCATAGAGAAATATCATTATTGCTCATGGCTCTGTGCCGAACAACTGGCACCAGTCTTCACAGAAATTTTCAATGAGTCCCTGCAAACCTGTACTGCCCCTGCCTGCTTCAAAGTCTCCACTATTGTCCCTATACCCAAAAAGACAAGGATTACATTCTTTTGCATTCACACCTGGAAGCCATTTACTCGACCTGGTAGCGTGTGGGTAGCGTGTGAGTAGCGTGCGGGTAGCGTGTGGGTAGCGCGGGACAGGAGCATGGAGGAGTGTGAAATCTTCGCGTGCCGCCGGCCTGTCGCATAACTCACGGGCAAAGTGGGACAGGCCCAAGACCCTGGCGCGACGCAACTTCTCACCTCCAACAGCAGCAGAAGCAGGCAAATGATCGTCGTGCTCGGCCTGGGGCTCACGGCCATTGCGGATCTGGATACCCCCCCCCCCCCCCCCCCCCCCACTCCTACTCCCAGAGCGGGGCCAAGACGATTGGAGATAGACACAAAATGCTGGAGTAACTCAGCGGGACCGGCAGCATCACTGGAGAGAAGCAATGAGTGACGTTTTGGGTCCAGACCCTTCTTCAGACTGAAGAAGACTCTTGACCTGAAAAATCATCCATTCCTTCTCTCCAGAGATGCTGCCTATCCCACGGAGTTACTCCAGCATTTTGTGTCTAACAAAATGTTTTGATTTGTATCCAGCTCACATTGATGAAACAAAACTCTACTTCCCCTACTGGTTATAAGTGTCATGTACAGCACAAAAAAGCATAGCCTTGTCTGTGTTTAAATGTGTTTTTTGAAATATTAAATTCATTAAATATATGCATGCAAATTCATAGCAGGCAATTTTGAGCCAGTTTCACAAGCGCATTTTTGCTGATCTATTTAAAATTTTAAATAATTGTAGCAGCAAATTAATATCTGATGAAGTGAAATTCTTTCTCTTAGTTTCCAGTGTGCGGACTGTGTGGTAATTACAATGGTAATGTGGATGATGAATACATAACCCAGAACAAATATTTAGTGTCCAATTTACTGGTCTTCGCAAACTCTTGGAAGGAAGATACCATGTGTAGAGATGTAACTGAAGTTGCAACTCCATGTCACAAAAATCCGTATCGTTTTGCCCGGGCTGAAAAGATGTGTGCTATAATTAACAGTAAAGTGTTTGAATCATGTCACAAATTGGTAAGTATGCTAATTGGCTACGTTATTATTGCAATGTATTTCTGTGCTAGACTAACTACGGGTAAAGGCAATGCAGGAACAAAATAAAGTACAAAAGCAGGGATATTATGATGACATTTATGGGGAACAAAGTAGGACCCGGCATGGAGGAACCGCCGTGAGGGGGGTGGGGGATGCATTGTAACTTTGTCGATGCTCTTTACGTGGTGACTCTTTACATAACTAGGGTGTGCAAGCAAATAATTTAACTGTGGCTTCACATGTGACAATAAAGTATTCATTCATTCAAATTTCACAGAAGAGTTGTTGCAGTTCCACCAGAGGTAGTGTTCAATTCCAGTCCCAACAGTTTAGGAAGTATGTGAGGATCCTATAGATTCAAGGAGTCACACAACCTATGCTGATCATCGTGTAGTGACCTATTGTAACCCCATCTTCCAGCATCCAGCCATTGGCTTCTATGCCATGGCATTGCAAGTGTTCATGGAAGTACCTATTAGTAATTGTGAGGGCGTCTGCCAAAACCATCCATTCAAATGCATTCCATAATTGAACCACTGTGTGAGTGTAGAAATTCTCCAAATGTCTTCAATTGGTCTGCCTCTGCCTTAAATCTCTGCCCTCTGGAGAAATACTTCTCTGTCAAGGGAAAGGCCAATAACTATCTATCCTGGATCAAAGCTCCTCTCTATGATGGCCAACTATTACACTCAATTTCCCTGGGTATTCGGTGAGAAATGCGCACCCTGAGTTTTAATGGATGAAGCAGTCCTGCTATTTAATGGAGTAGTCAGGCTGAATCAGAATAGAGATCTGATACAGAATTTAAAATATAGTTTGGCCAGGAATTCATAATGAACATCAAATTTATAATCCAACTTTAAAATTTGGTACAAATAGTTTTGACTGATAAATTGAACATGTTTGTGTACAATCATTCAGAAAGAGCAAAGCCCAGCTATACTTTTTACTTATTCCTAACTTGCACACTTTTGCACATTAATTTATGGTTTAGGTTTACCGAATGCCGTATTACGATAATTGCGTTCGAGATGCTTGTGGTTGCGAGCTGGTTGGGGACTGCGAGTGTCTCTGTGATGCTGTTGCTGTCTACGCTAAAGCTTGCATTGATGCTGGTGTCTGCATCGACTGGAGAACCCCGGACTTCTGCCGTACGTCAATTTTATTGCACAAACAATCGGGCAAAGCTCCAAAAATAGAAATTAAATTTTCTGATCAAAATCATTTATTTGCTAGCACTGCCAATGGTTTTAATTGACTTTTTCTGGTATTAGTTAAATGAACAGGTTAATATATTGCTATCTGAAGATAGACACAAAAAGTTGGAGTAACTCAGCGGGACAGGCAGCACCTCTGGAGAGAGGGAAAGGGTGACTTTTCAGGGCGAGACCCTCCTTCAGACTGCGGTCTGTCTGAAGAAGGGTCTCGAACCCAAACGTCATCCATTCCTTTTCTTCAGAGATGCTGCCAGTCCTGCTGAGTTACTCCAGCTTTTTGTGTCTATCTTTGCTTTAAACCAGCATCTGCAGTTCCTTCCTACACAATATATTGCTATCCATCTGACTATACATTAGATTTATTTATCTAAGCCACATCCGTCCACCTTTCCATTTTTTCTGATGTATTTTTCAGATGTTGCCAGAATGACACAATCCCATGTATTTCTCGAATCCTTTGCAATGTTATGTGTATTTTGCTCTGCCTTTTCCCTAAAAATATCATCACAGGTAGATAAGGTAATGAAGAAGGCTTCTGGCATGCTGGCCCTCATCGGTTAGAATTCAGTATAGAAGTTCGGATGTTACATTACAGTTATACATGCCACTGGTGAGGCAGCACTTTGAGTATTTTGTTCAGTTTTGCTACAGAAAGATGCGTTAAGCTGGAAAGACTGCAGAGAAGATTTATGAGGATGTTGCCAGCACTCGAGTGTCTGAGCTATAGGGACTGACTAGGACTTTATTCCTTACACCATAGGAAAAGGAGGAGTGACCTTACAGAGCTGTGTAAAATCATGAGGGGCATGGATAGGGTGAATGTACACAATCTTTTACTCGGAATAGGGGATCAAGAACTCAAGGTCTTAAGTTTAAGGTGAGAGGGGAAAGATTTAATAGGAACCTGAGGGACAAAGTTTTCACAAAGAGGGTGGTGGGTATATCTTGGGGTCAGGATTTCAACACATTTGGTTTATTGATTTAAAGCAAAACGATGGTAAGCAGAAACTAAAAGACCCAGATATTGTAAATTCAAGGAGAAAAGAGCAGTGAAGATATGGGACAGATTTACAAAGCATTGGCTAGATGGAGTAATTCAAGAGGCAAGTCATATATATATATATATATATATATATATATATATATATATATATATATATATATATATATATATATATATATATATATATATATATATACATACACACATATAGCCCTTGCTTTCTCACTCCATCCCCTTCCCCTTCCTAGTTCTCCCACTAGTCTTACTGTCTCCGCCTACATTCTATCTTTGTCCCGCCCCCCCTCCCCTGACATCAGTCTGAAGAAGGGTCTCGACCAGAAACATCACTCATTTCTTTGCTCCAGAGATGCTGCCTCACCCTCTGAGTTACTCCAGCATTTTGTGTCTACCTGCTGAACTCTTGTTGTTTATTATAGGTTTTACAGAGTACTATGTTTACATATGTGTTGCGCTGCTGCATGTAAGAATTTCATTGTTCCGTTTGGGAACATATGACATAAAACGCCCTTGACTAGACTTGCCTCTTGAACTACTCCAAGTCAGTTAGTCTACTCTCCGTTACACCGATGAACATTGGGAGCACCAACTGCATTAAACCAGATTGGAAACAGTGCATGGGAAGCTCTGTCTTGCCTGGAAGGGATACTGGGATGCTTGGATGGAAATGAGAGAGCAGGTATAGGGACAGGTGTGACATTCCCTGTGGTTGCAGAGGGCAGTGCCTGGGGAGGAGGCGGCAAGTTGAATGGGAGAGGATGTGAAAACCAAAGCATTGTGGAGAGCATGGTTTCTGCAGAAAGCTGCCCACTGACATTTTCATCACCTTCAACGTGATCTCACCACCAGTCACATCGTCCTATCCCCATTCCTTTCCACTTCCTCGGTGACCAGAGACCATAGAGAAGACAGTCTTGGTGCAAGATTTCTACCTGAAACATCAACCATTCCCTTCCCTCTACAGATGCTGCCTCATCCCAGAGTTCCTCAAGCAGTTTGCCTTTGAAGTTCTGATGAATCTCCTCTGCAGTGTAATCACATCCTCTCACAGTGCAGTAACCATAACTGTACACAGTACACCAGTTGTGAGGTTATCACAAGTTCACAATTGATAGGAGTAGAATTAAGCAACCCGGCCCATCGAGTCTACTTTGCCATTCAATCATGGCTGATCTCTGCCTCCTAATCCCATTTTCCTGCCTTCTCCCCATAACCCTTGACACCCATTCTAATCAAGAATTTGTCTATCTCTGCCAGAAATATTTAACCAATCTATCATCCAAGATTACCAATGTTTGATGAAGTTGCACCATAACATTCCTGCTCATATTCTGTACCCTAGTTAATCAAGGCAGTTATTGTGTATGCCTTCTTCACCACCATACCTACCTGCATGGCTACCTACATGGATCCATGGATTTGAACACCAAGATCCCTAGGATCCGTAACACTCTCTGGATATGTTCTGCACTACTTTAATTAAAGCATATTGTGTTTTAATTAATAATCGTTTAGTTTTCAAAGATTTAAAAACATTTGCATTATCATCCACATCAAACTTCAGAGTCATTTGTAACAGCAACAAAATAATGAATGTCTTATATATATATATATATATGTGTATATATGTATGTATATGTATATGTGTGTGTATATATATGTGTATATATATATATATTTTTTTTTAATTCAAACTAATATCTGTAATAGTAGTGCAAGAAACCAAAGACCAAGGTTTGCAAGCAAAGACAATTCATTGAAGTTCATAGTTGTTGAGATGATTGTTGTGCAGTGTTTAAGAGCATGATGGTTTTTGGGAAGAAACTATTCTTGAACCTGATGGTCATGGTTTTCAGGCTCCTGTACCTTCCTTCTGATGGTAGGAGGAAAATGAGAGTATGGCCAGGGTGGTATGGGTCTTTGATGATATTGCTCGTATTTTTGAGGCTGTACCTCCTGTAGATCCATTCAAAGGTGGTAGGTCAGTACATGTGATGTACCAGTAATATATACCACTATCTGTCATCTGTTTTGCTTCTGGTTGTTCAAGTGGCTGAATCAGGCCGTGATGCAACCAACCATTATGCTCTCTACCATATACCTGTCAATGCCTTTTTGTGCTTTCCTGTCCTTTAATTTTTACTTGAAATAATAGAACATATTATGAACAGAATGATCTCCCAGATGCCAAGCTCTTTAATTCCCCTTCCCATTCCCACTCCCACACTGACGTTTTGGTCCTGGGCCTCCTCCATTGTTAGGGTGAGGCCAAATCCAAATTGGAGTGCAGCACCTTGTATTTCGCTGGGGAGCCTGGAACCTAGTGGTATGAATATTGATGTTTCTAACTTCAAGAAACCCTTGCATCTCTTCTCTCTCTGTCTCTCTCCCCCACCCGACTTCTATACTAGTTTCAATTTTGTCCTGGTGAGTTTCATTGTCTAACTCGTTCTCACCTAGCCCACAGCTAACATTGGCCCGTTTCCTTTATCATGGTTACTTTTTTGCATATCTTTCATTCATTTGTTCTATATCTCGCTGTATCACCGTCTATGTCTCCCGTTTCCCTTTACCCCGACTCTCAATCAGAAGAAAGGGTCTCGACCCGAAACATCACCTATTCCTTTTCTCCAGAAATGCTGTCTGACCTACTGAGTTACTCCAGCATTTTGTGTCTATCGTTGGTTTAAACCAGCATCTGCAGTCCCTTCCTTTTCATGAACATGCTGAATATCTGTCTATGAGGGGCAGAGAATTGTAAATATTAAAAAGTAAAAGAAAACTAAATAAGCAAAAGTTTAAAACAGTTTAATTCATCAGTTCTGGAAAAGACTCTCAACTCAAAATGTTGCACTGTTTTGCTTCAGGGAATCACGATGTTTTTGAAATACAATTTGAATCTTTCCTAACTTATTTCAGCGGTGTACTGTGATTACTACAACACCCGGAAGCTGCACTCCACCTTGAGAGAAATTGCTCAGTTTGGCTCAACTAGGTGGCACTACCAACCATGCCTGTGCCCCGCCAACATTCACATCTTCGGGAAGTTCAACATGGAGGGTAAGAGCGTTGATTTTGTGTTAACTGTAAGAACATTTAGAGAACCGCAAATGTTGGCCTAAAACAAAAGCAGATGTGACCTAATGAAGGAAATTATTTTTGAGAATGAATCGAAACATGGATTGAAACCTTCAATTAATACTGAACATTGTTATGTGAATCAATAGGAGGATTTCATACAAATTAACTTGTTTGGCATATAACTCTAATGTGTTATTTCTGTATAGTCAGATACAGATTCATACATTTCTACTTAAGGAGTAAAATTGTTTTCTGGTGATTCAACATATACACAATCTGCATGAAGTTATGAACTTCCTTGTTTTTTTAAAGGTTGCTATGTTTGTGCTAAAGATGAATACTTTAATGAAGACTTAAAACATTGTGTATCATGTGGTAAGTCAAGAGTGTTTTCATTTTTCTTGGTTAAAAATGTGACTCTCAATTTTCTCCCCTATGCTTCCTTTATTTATCAAATCCTCAAAATGCTTTGACTCCTGGAGATCCCTGGGCTTGCTTATCTCTCTCCCCCATGACCCTGCCTTTCCATTCTCTGCCTGCTGTACCTTAGAAACCAATCTCCCTAACCCTGATCCTTCAGCTCTCAAGCACTTGAAACCATCCTAAAATTAACAAAGGGAGGGATTTGAGCACTTTGTTAAAAGTTGAACAACAAAGAAAAGACATTTCAGTAAAAGCTTATAACATCTTGGGCTTTTTAAACAGTGGCATATAGCTCAATAGCTAGGATATTATACAGTAAATGGCAAGACCCATAACAGAATTACTGTACAGAGAAATCTTGGGGTGCAAGTCCATTGCACTCTGAAAGTAGCCACAGGTGGACAAAGAGGTAATGACGGCATAGGCATTGATTGACTTAATCGGTTCTGGTGCTGAATATAACAGTCAGGTAGTCATGTTAGTAGCTTGATAAAGCATCAGGCCACATTTGGAGTATAATGTGCAGTTCTCGTCACCCCATTTCAGGTAGGATGTGGAAGCTTTGGAGAGGGGGAAGAAAAGATTCATAAGGATGTTGCCTGGTTATAGAATATTAGCTCTAAGGATAGGGTTTTCTGGAGTTTCAGAGGCTGGGGGGTGACCTGATAAACCTCCAAGAGGCACATGTAGGCTAGATGGCCGGAGTTCTTTTCCCAAGGTGGAAATGTTAAATATTAAAGGACATAGGGATAGGGTCATAGTCATAAAGTCATACAGCACAGAAACGGCCCTCGCCGACCATTATGCCCATCTACCATAGTACTACAATCCTGAGTTTGGTCCATAACCCTCTAAACCTACCCTATCCATGTACCTGTCTGAATGCTTTTTTAAACAATGTGATAGTACCTGGCACAACTACCTCCTCTGGCAGCTCATTCCATATACCTAACAACCTTTGTATAAAGCAGCTACCTGTCAGGTTCCTATTAAATCTTTTTCCTCTCACCTTAAAACGATGTCCTCTGGTTCTTGATTCCCCTACTCTGGGTAAAAGACTTTGTGCATTTACCCTATCTATTCCTCTCATGGTCTTATACACCTCCATAAGAATTACCCCTCATCCTCCTACACTCTAGGGACTGAAGGTGTAGCCTGCTCAACCTCTCCCTATAGCTCAGGCCCTTGGGTCATTGCAAATCCCCCTAAAATGTTCCTGTACCATTTCCAGCTTAACAACATCTTTCATCTAACAGGGTGACCAAAACTGAACACAATACTCTAAATGTGGCCTCACCAATGTCTTGTAAAACTGTAACATGACCTCCCAACTTCTATGCTCAATACTCTGACTTATGATGGCCAATATGGAGAAAGCCTTCTTGACGACCCTGTCTACCTGTGATGCATCTTTCAAAGAAATATGTACCTGCACTACTAGATCACTCTAGATGCCTACAACACTCCCTAGAGCCCTACCATTCACTGTGTAGGTCCTGGCCATGGTAGTCCAAAATGCGACACCTCACATTTCTCTGTAATAAATTCCTCAGTCCACCTACCCAGCCGATCAAGATCCTGCTGCAATTTTTGACAACCATCTTCACTATCTACAATACCACCTATTTTTGTGTCATCTGCAAACTTGCTAATCATGCCATGTTTATTCTCATCCTAATCACTGATACAGATGACAAACAGCAATAGGCCCAGCACCAAACCCTGAGGCACAACACTAGTCACGTGCCTCCAGTCCAAAAAACAAACTTCCATCATCACCCTCTGCTTTCTTCCATGGTCAATTTTCTATCCATTCAGCTATCTCTCCTGGGATCCCAAGCGATCTAACTTTCCAGACAGCCTACCATGCGGAACCTTGTCAAATGCATTGCTGAAATCCATATGTACATCATCTTCAGCTCTGCCCTCATCAACCTATTTGGTCACATCATCAAAAAACTGAGACATGACCTCCCACATACAAAACCCTGCTGACTATCCCTGATCAGCCCTTGGACATCAAAATGCATATGTATCTTATCCCTGAGAATGCTCTCTGATAACTTTTTGATCATAGATGTTAGACTTATTAGCCTATAGTCCCAGGCTTTTCCCTGCAGCCCTTCTTAGATAGCGACACAACACTTGCCACTATCCAGTCTTCCAGCGCCTCACCCATATTTAATGATGACTCATAAATCTCAGCCTGGGCACCTGCAATTTCCTCTCTAGCTTCCCACAATGTCCTCGGATATTTCTGATCAGGCCCTGCAGATTTGTCTACGTTCTTACGGGTTTTGGACCTTCAGCATCCCCTCGACTGTAACACTGACTGCCCTCAAGACACTTCCATTGACTGCCCCAACAGAGGAAAAATGCTCACTGAGAACCTTGCCCATCTCCTGTGGCTCAACACAGAATTGACCGCTTTGATTACTGAGGGGCCCCATTCTCTTTCTGGTTACCCTTTCCCTCTTAATGTACATCAAATCTCTTGGGGTTATCCTTAATACTGCCTGCCGGAGCTGTCTCCTGCCTCCTGTTTGTCCTCCTGACTTACCTTTTAAGCTTGCTCCTCAGTTCCCAAAACTCCACCAGGAATACACTTGATCCCAGCTGCCTATACCTCTCCCATGCCTCCTTCTCACTCTTGACAGAGCCTCAATTTCTCTCATTATCCGTCCACCTGTCTTGTCCTTCACTCTAACAGGAACATGCATGTCTTGGACACTTATTAGCACACTTTTTAAAATATCCCACTTCCCACACATTCCCTTTTCTTCAACCAACCTACTCCAATCAACTTGAGCAACTTCCAGTCTAATGCTCTTAAAGTTGGCCTTGACCCAATTTAGAACTTTAACTCGTGGGCCATCCGTAACTATCTTAAAACAAATTGAACAGTAGTCACTGGTCCTAACAGGCTAATCAGTGAACACTTCATCCACATGCCACTCCCAATTCCCTAATGTGAGACCAAGCATTGCTCTCTCTCCCGTAGGGCCCTTTATATATTGCCTGATGAAACTTTCCTGAGCACATTTGACAAATTCTGCCCCATCTAAACATCTTGCACTACAACTTTCCCAGTGAATATTGGGAAAGTTAAAATTCCCTCTGACAACTTTCTTAGTCCTGCAGCTGCCTGCAATCTCCTGGCATTTGCTCTTCTAATTCCCATTGACTATTTGGGGGCCTGCAGTACACTGCCAACAAAGTGATCATCCCTTTCTTATTTCTCTGGGCCCCCCCTTCTCCCCCCCCCCCCCCCCCCCCCCCCCCCCCCCCCCCACTCTTTTAAAGTACACTGTGCTTTTACCTTCCTGTTCATCACGGGTGTGAATTTCAGACAGCACTCCCCCGCTTTCCCTGGCCCCCGCCTTTGCGATGTGTTTGTGTGTGCGTGTGTGTGCTAACGGTCGATCCAGCTCGCGGATTTTCAGGCGAGTGCCCTCGAGCTTGAAGGTCGAAGACAGTTGCTGAAAAGTCGTGTAAGTGGGACAGGCCCTTAGAGAGCTGACCTCCTCAGAACATGCAAACCCACAGCACAACCGAGAAATACTTAGAATGACGAAGGATAGTGAGTGGAAGAGAGGTCAAGGCGACATAGGTCAAAAGCAGTTTGCAAAAGGACCAAAAATAACATGAGGAAAAGCTTCTATTTGCAGCAAACGGTTGGGATCAGTAAAGCACAGCCAAGAGTGCAGTTGAGGAAGATTTGAGTGTAACATTCAGAAGAAGCTGGATGAGTAACTGAATGGTAAGAATATGTAAAGGGGCTCTCCCACTGTACGAGCTAATTCAAGAGCTCTCCCGAGTTTTAAAAAAAATCGAACTCGTGGAAGCACGTAGAATGCACGGAGCGGATACGTCGGAGCTCGGGACGTCTGTTAGCGGCACGTAACGCTAACGGCAGGTACTCGGGAAACGCGGTAAGCTCGGGAAGACTCGTGAAGATTTTTCAACATGTTGAAATATGTCCACGAGAGCCCCGAGTATCTACAAGCTGCTATTGCCGTAATTCTCCGAGTTCGAACCAGGGGAAACTCGGGAGAACTCTTGAATTAGCTCATACAGTGGGACAGCCCCATGAGGAAATGCCAGGGGAGTGGGACTAGGTGACTACGTGAAAGGCTTGGATAGGGTGGATGTGGAGAGAATGTTTCCACTAGAGGACGAGTCTAGGACTAAAGGTCATAGTCTCAGATTTAAAGGACGTTTCTTTAGGGAAGGAGATGAGGAATTTCTTTAGTCAGAGGGTGGGTGAATCTGTGGAATTCTTTGCCACAAATGGCTGTGGAGGCCATCAATTGATATTTGTAAGGCAGAGCTAGATATATTATTGATTAGTACGGGTGTCAGGGGTTATGGGGAGAAGGCAGAAGAATGGGGTTAATGGCCTGTCCCACTGCGGAGACTTAATTTGCGAGTTTAGAAGAGTCAAGGAAAGTGTCAAAGAACACCTCCTACAACCTCCTTCGACTATGTAGAGCGAACCTCCTACGACCATGTAGAAGACCTCCTTCGATCTCCTTCAACCTCCTTCGCCTATGTTGAAGACTAGATTTGACTATCTACATTTACTCGCCGATGCTCTCTGGAGAATTGGACCCCGAATAATGGAGTGAAGACGATCACCTTCGACTATACTAACACTATCTATGACTACCTTCGACTACCTACGAATAACAATGCCAACCTACTACGACCTACTTCGACTAAACCTACGAGTAAAAAAATATTAATTTTTCCATGCCGACCAATTTTTCCTTGCGGACAATTTTTCAGCATGCTAAAAAATACTCCTTGACCAAACTGAGGCCGCGAGTATGCGGGAACTTCTCTCAAGCATGAAGGAGAGTTACAAAGACCTCCGAGGACCATGCTTCGACCATGCTGCAAGTTTGAGTCGAGCGCAAACTCTTCTAAACTCACAAATTAGGTCCCCACAGTGGGACAGGCCATTTAGGAATGAGAGATAGATCAGCCATGACAATAGACAATAGGTGCAGGAGTAGGCCATTTGGCTCTTCGAACCAGCACCACCATTCAATGTGATCATGGCTGATCATCCCCAATCAGTACCACGTCCCTGCCTTCTCCCCATATCCCCTGACTCCATTATTTTTAAGAGCCTCTATCTAGCTCTCTCGTGAAAGCATCCAGAGAACCTGCCTCCACCGCCCTCTGAGGCAGAGAATTCCACAGACTCACCACTCTCTGTGAGTAAAAGTGTTTCCTCGTCTCTGTTCTAAATGGCTTACTCGTTATTCTTAAACTGTGGCCCCTGGTTCTGGACTCCCCCAACATCGGGAACATGTTTCCTGCCTCTAGTGTGTCCAAGCCCTTAACAATCTTGTATGTTTCAATGAGATCCTCGCTCATCCTTCTAAACTCCAGATTGTACAAGCGCAGCTGCTCCATTCTCTCAGCATATGACAGTCCCACCATCCCGGGAATTAACCTTGTAAACCTACGCTGCACTCCCTCAATAGCAAGAATGTCCTTCCTCAAATTAGGGGACCAAAAGTGCACACAATACTCCAGGTGTGGTCTTGCTAGGGCTCTGTACAACTGCAGAAGGACCTCTTTGCTCCTATATTCGATTCCTCTTGTTATAAAGGCCAACATGCCATTCTCTTTCTTCACTGCCTGCTGTACCTGCATGCTTACTTTCATAGACTGATGTACAAGGACCCCCAGATCCCGTTGTACTTCCCCTTTTCCCAACTTGATGCCATTTAGATAGTATTGATGGTGTAGACTTGATGGGCCGAAGGGCCTAATTCTGCTCTTATGACCTAATGACTAGCTTATGACCTAATGACTAGCTGGAGAGTTCCTAGACAGAGGTGTACAGAGTTGAATAGGCAAATGCTCTTTTTCTATGCTGTCCTTAGAGTGTATGAATATCAGTTCCTGTTGTATTGCTTCTGGCTTTTTATAATGTAAACTTCATAAAATGTAAGTATCTGTCTGTAAAGTTTGGATTTGAAACATTATCTGACATTCTTCCTCAGGAACTCCTCCTGTACTCAGACCAACAGGTAGGAAATGATTTTCTAATTTTTTAACACAGTATATTAAACGTGTCATTCATTGAAATCTTAAATTTGAAATCTTGAATTGGGGAATTGCTGCAAAGCATTTTCTTTGAACTAATGTTGCAGTCGATGTAAATAAGGATGGCAGGTTGGCGCAGGTTGGTAGTGTTGCTGCCTTACCATGCTGGAGACCCGGGTTCGACCCCGGATACGGGTTCTGTCTGTCCGGATGTTGTACGTTCTCCCTGTGACCTGCATGGGTTTTCTTCGAGAACTTCGTTTTCTCCGAGAATTTCCTCCCACACTCCAAAATGTACAGGTTTATAGGGTAATTGGCTTGGTATAAATACAAACATTGTTTTTCATGTAGGATAGTGTTAATGTGCTGGTCGGCACGGACTCGGTGGGCCGGAGGACCTGTTTCCGCGATGTATCACTAAACTAAGCGAAATGCAACCATAACTTGGTGTTGACCATAACTGGTGTGCAGTGCACACCAGATCTTACAGCCAGAACTTACAGAATACTAGCTGTAAGGAGAGGTTTGACTGTACATTCGGAGGCTGAGGGGCTACCTGATAGAAGTATATAAACTTCTTCGAGGCATGACTAGATAGATGGCTGAGCCGAGGTGTTCCTGTGAACGACAGTACCAGATGGTGTAAAAACAGCCTTGGTGTGTAACTGATTCTCAGTTTGGATATTGCAAGGCCCATTCAGCTCCAGGCCTCATTACAGATTTAGCTTTAACATGGACAAAGGGCTAAATTCCATGGATGTTCTGCAGATGATCAACCTTGATGTCCAGGCATCAATGGGTCCGGATTAAACCTTAGAACGCTGGTGTTCTGTCAGTGCCAGCCAAGGGAAAATTTTGATCCGAGCCATATTTTGACGATCACCCTTCAAGCCAGATGTGGTGTGTCCATTGATTGCACAGTTCATCAGACACAAGGTCGTCTGCACCTTCATGCAGCAAGACAATGTTCAGGCACTGGTTGATGTCACCGGTGGCAAGTAACATTCACGCCATTCAAAGATGAACCACATTCCTTTGACATTCTGTGACATTTCCTTTGCTGAGACCCCACCATCAGTATCCTGGGGTAGTGGTAGGGTGGTCTTTATTAATCTGAAAACTGGGTACAACGTCATGTTGGAAATGGGATAATTCTGCAACGTTGCTCATCATTTAAGTCTGCTTCTCACCTTCACCATTATCTAATCGCTTGGATGAGTGCAGCTCCAATAACATGATGAAAACTCAACACCATTCAGAACAAAGCAGCTCCCTTCATTTGTATCTTATCCTTCACTGTAAACTCTGGCTCTCTTACCAAATGGCGCAACGTGGCTGCAGTGTGTATCATCTACAAAATGTGTTACAGTTACTCACCCAGGATACTTCCACGTAGCTCCCAAACCCATGACTGTTACCATCAGGAAAGACAAGAGCAGCAAGCACTTTGGACATCTGCAATATCCATATCGCCACCATCCTAACCTGGTCCCTTCACGCTGATGTGGTGATCAATAAAGTGCATCGTTATTTACTTTCTTAGGCATCTCAGAAGATTCGGCATATCCATGAAGATCCTTTCAAACTTCTACAGATGCACTATAGAAAGTGCCCTGACAGAATGCATCTCAGCCTAGTGTAGTAACAGCTCTGCTCTTGACCACCTGAACCAGCTTGAAGGGGTGAATATATCCCAGAGCATCAAGGGCTCATCACTTCCTTCAGCACACAAATAGTCGCCTCAGTTGGGCGTCATCTTGGATCTTGGTGTTCAGGTCGGCAACTTGGCCAGCATGGATGAAACAGTTAAGAACCAGCAAGATCATGACAAGGAGGATATGGAAAGGACAATTTCTCTTATGGGAGCCGCTAAAAGTAGGGATCACTATTTAAAAAATAAGTGTTCAGCCAAATAAGACCAATAATGCAAAACGCAATTTTTGCAATGTTTTGAAAGCCTGTGGAACCCACTTTCTTATAGAGCAGTGGAAGCAGAATCTTTGAATACTTTTAAGGCAGAGGCAAATATATTGGAGACACAAGAGACTGCAACTGCTGGAATTTGGGGCAAAAAAACAAACTGCTGGATGTGCTCACCAAATCGGGCAGCACTTATGGAGGCAGAGGGATAGATGACAAAACTAGCCAACATACATCACAACAGAACAGTAGGCCGTTGAGGTCAAGACCGTGCATCAGGATTGAGGGTGTAAAGGAAAGTTAGTTGGTATATAGAATTGAGAGGGAATATAATTATGGAGAGGGATAAAACTGGACCTAGGGTTGAGATTTTTGATTGGAGAAAGGCTAACTTTGAGGAGATGCGAAAGGATTTAAAAGGAGTAAATTGGGACAGTTTGTTTTATGGGAAAGATGTGGAAGAGAAATGGACGACATTTAAAGGTGACATTTTAAGAGTACAGAATCTTTATGTCCCTGTTCGGTTGAAAGGAAATCGTAAAAATTGTAAAGAGCCATGGTTTTCAAGGGAAATTGGACACTTGGTTCGGAAAAAGAGGGAGATCTACAATAATTATAGGCAGCATGGAGTAAATGAGGTGCTTGAGGAGTATAAAAAATGTAAAAAGTATCTTAAGAAATAAATTAGAAAAGCTAAAAGAAGATATGAGGTTGCTTTGGCAAGTAACGTGAAAGTAAATCCAAAGGGTTTCTACCGCTATATTAATAGCAAAAGGATAACGAGGGATAAAATTGGTCCATTAGAGAGTCAGAGTGGACAACTATCTGCAGAGCCAAAAGAGATGGGGGAGATATTGAACAGTTTCTTTTCTTCGGTATTCACCAAGGAGAAGGATATTGAATTATGTGAGGTAAGGGAAACAAGTAGAGTAGCTATGGAAACTATGAGGATCAAAGAAGCGGAAGTACTGACACTTTTGAGAAATATAAAAGTGGATAAGTCTCCAGGTCCGGACAGGATATTCCCTAGGACATTGGGGGAAGTTAGTGTAGAAATAGCAGGGGCTATGGCAGAAATATTTCAAATGTCATTAGAAACGGGAATAGTCCCCGAGGATTGGCGTACTGCGCATGTTGTTCCATTGTTTTAAAAAGGGGTCTAAGAGTAAACCTAGCAATTATAGACCTGTTAGTTTGACGTCAGTGGTGGGCAAATTAATGGAAAGAATACCTAGAGATAATATATATAAGCATCTGGATAAACAGGGTCTGATTAGGAACAGTCAACATGGATTTGTGCCTGGAAGGTCATGTTTAACTAATCTTCTTGAATTTTTTGAAGATGTTACTCGGGAAATTGATGAGGGTAAAGCAGTGGATGTTGTGTATATGGACTTCAGTAAGGCCTTTGACAAGGTTCCTCATGGAAGGTTGGTTAAGAAGGTTCAATGGTTGGGTATTAATTTTTCGGGGCTCCTGCAACGGAGAATTCTCCCGCCCGAGTTGCGGGGTCGAAGAGCTCCTGGAGCGGGGCCTCACCACACCGCCCCGCGCGGCTGGAATGGCCGCGGGTACTTGCGAGCGCACACCGGGGGGGCTCCAACACCAAGACCCGGTGTGCGACCTCGCACCACCCGGCGTGGCTTTAATGGCCGCGGGACAATCGCCATCGCCAGCCGGGGGCTTTGACTTTGACTCTGACATTGGGGGGGGGGGGAGAGTGCAGTGGAGAGATAAGTTTTTTTTTGGCCTTCCATCACAGCTATGTGATGGATGTTTATGTAAAATTGTAATTATGTTGTGTCTGGGTCTATTTGTGTGTAATGTATGGCTGCAGAAACGGCATTTCGTTTGGACCTCTAGGGGCCCAAATGACAATTAAATTGACTCTTGACTCTTGACTCTTAATGGTGGAGTAGCAAGATGGATTCAACAGTGGCTGAATGGGAGATGCCAGAGAGTAATGGTAGATGGTTGTTTGTCAGGTTGGAGGCCAGTGACGAGTGGGGTGCCACAGGGATCTGTGTTGGGTCCACTGTTGTTTGTCATGTACATCAATGATCTGGATGATGGTGTGGTAAATTGGATTAGTAAGTATGCAGATGATACTAAGATAGGTGGGGTTGCGGGTAATGAAGTAGTTTCAAAGTCTACAGAGAGATTTATGCCATTTGGAAGAGTGGGCTGAAAGATGGCAGATGGAGTTTAATGCTGATAAGTGTGAGGTGCTACATCTTGGCAGGACAAATCAAAATAGGATGTACATGGTAAATGGTAGGGAATTGAAGAATGTAGGTGAACAGAGGGATCTGGGAATAACTGTGCACAGTTCCCTGAAAGTGGAATCTCATGTAGATAGGGTGGTAAAGAAAGCTTTTGGTGTGCTGGCCTTTATAAATCAGAGCATTGAGTATAGAAGTTGGGATGTAATGTTAAAATTGTACAAGGCATTGGTGAGGCCAATTCTGCAGTATGGTGTACAATTTTGGTCGCCTAATTATAGGAAGGATGTCAACAAAATAGAGAGAGTACAGAGGAGATTTACTAGAATGTTGCCTGGGTTTCAGCAACTAAGTTACAGAGAAAGGTTGAACAAGTTAGGGCTTTATTCTTTGGAGCGCAGAAAGTTAAGGGGGGACTTGATAGAGGTTTTTAAAATGATGAGAGGGATAGACAGTGTTGACGTGGAAAAGCTTTTCCCACTGAGAGTAGGGAAGATTCAAACAAGGGGACATGACATGAGAACTAAGGGACTGAAGTTTAGGGGTAACATGAGGGGGAACTTCTTTACTCAGAGAGTGGTAGCTGTGTGGAATGAGCTTCCAGTGAAGGTGGTGGAGGCAGGTTCGTTTTTATCATTTAAAAATAAATTGGATAGTTATATGGATGGGAAGGGAATGGAGGGTTATGGTCTGAGCGCAGGTATATGGGACTAGGGGAGATTATGTGTTCGGCACGGACTAGAAGGGTCGAGATGGCCTGTTTCCGTGCTGTAATTGTTATATGGTTATATGGTTATATGGAAGTGTGAGACAGGCTGGTAGGTGGTGAATGGAACTAGGGAGGGGCAGGCAGGGTATTTCAGATGGTAATTGTCCAGTGCAAGATGCAAACAAATGAGTGGTGTTTAATACAGTCGGATGAACTCTTTATTCTGATGAGGATTAATTGTGTGTCAAATTATTGTGGACGGGTTAAGATTTGCCGTGTGATCCATTGCTCTCGCTGAAAATTATATTCATCGTTAGTTCAGTTTAGTTTAGAGGTTCAGCACATAAACAGGCCCTTCGGCCCACCGACCGACCAACGATCCCCGCACTAACACTATCCTACACACACTAAGGCCAATTTACAATTTTACAGAAGCCAATTAACTTGCAAACCTGTACGCCTTTAGAATGTGGGAGGAAACCGGAGCACCCAGAGAAAACTCACACAGGTCACGGGGAGAACGTACAAATTCCGTACAGACAGTATCCGTAGTCAGGATCAAACCCGGGTCTCTGGCGCTGCAAGGCAGCAACTTTACCGCTGTGCCACTATGACACCATTGATGAAGCAACTTCTTAGTTAGCAACAACTGTCAATAAATTGGCCAGTGATTTGCATTTCACACTTAAACAAATGCAAATATATTTTGATACCATAACTTTAGGTTGGCTGCCATAAAATAGTAAGAGACCTATAGTGAAGTGGAAGAAATCTGAGGTAATTGATGCTGGCCTTTGCAAAAGGTTTGAATCATTCAGTGATCCCATTACTGTACATATTTTGTCCTATATTTGGATCAGAATCGATCATGGAATCAAATTGTTGTGCTGTATGGACCATTCAACTAACATTGCATGGGACCAAACGTGGAGGGTTTGTTTCTTGTATCAAATGCCACATTGCCACTTCTATTCCAAATTTTGGGAATTGACAAGGGAGAATTTCTTTCTTGCGCAGTTCACCTGAAAAGTAGTAATTTTATCCCATTGCTTTAAATATTCACGTGCAGACAAACTGTTTACATTTAATAACTGAATACCCTTCCTTTTGTTGTATTTTAAGATAGAGTCCTTTCTTTGTATATGTATCCAATTATATAACAGCACCAGAGCAGCTCAAAAAATCATCTCTGTTCAGTCGAGGCTGTAAGGGCCTGTCCCACGAGCATGCGACTCCATGCAGCAAGCGCGACCTAAAGCCCGCAGCCGCTTCGACGCCGTACGCACGTAGGTTGAGTGAGTGACGTGAAGTTCGAGCGAAGTCCGATGGGCGTACGGCGTCGAGGCGGCTGTGGGCCGGCAGGCTGTTGCTGCGCGGAATTTTTAAATCCGGTCAGTTTTTCGGAGCCCCGCGCGATGTCGGGACCAGCTCCGCACAACTCCATACGGTTCTGGTGATCGAAGTGGGACCTGCCCCGTGAGGCCGTACAGCTCAGGCGACCACGTTAGGTCACGCTTGCCGCATGAAGGCGCATGCTGGTGGGACTGGCCCTTTAGGAGTCGCATGCTCGTGGGACAGGCCCTGTAGTCTTTAATCTACTTTCAAATGGACCAATGAACATGTGGTCAATTTTAAAAGAGTTGGCTCATTCTACCATGCAAGATCATAATGTTGCACAACAATAAACTTTGCTGCTGGTGTTATGATTGGGAATGAATAATCCATCACTACTTCTCCAAAACTGGAAAATGCCATTGGATTTATAAATGACTGTGTCCATCATTTCCCTGGACGTTCTCCCACCATGGCTAAGAATCAGGAGAGACTCAGTGGAGAGTCAACATTGATGACTATGAACTCTGCCCCAAGAGTTACAGCTATTGAAAAAGGGTATTAAATGAGTGTTGTGTATGAGTCTAGTTCAAGACTGGGTTAGAATCAAACTGGTAAGTAACTTGCACAATGATCATTGTCCATTGTACGATAAGTAGGAATTCCACCTCCAGTCCTTCTTTTTCTGTTCCTCTTGTGCTTTAGTCAAGTTAACAAGCAGGAAATTATTATATTTTTTACATTTATTTATATTATTGAATTGAGTCTTTGCCATTTGATCTTTAAGTATTTATGTCTCACAGTAGCCTCGCTTTTTAACATTAATGGAAATGTTATCCTTCTTTACAGCAAAACCTGTCCACATCATCCCAGCAGGTAAAACAAACTCATCTTGAGGCCTTTGATTTTGACACTAACTACTCTCTTCCAAACATTATTAATTTTTAGTTTAGCTTAGAGATAAAGCGCAGAAACAGGCCCTTTTGTCCGACCAGCGATCCCCGCACACTTAACACTATCCTACACACACTAAGGACAATTTACAATGATATCAAGCCAGTAACCTCAAACCTGTACATTTGGAGTGTGGGAGGCAACAGGAGCTCCCGGAGTAAACCCACGCAGGTCACGGGGAGAATGTACAAACTCCGCACAGACAGCACCCATAGTCAGGTTCGAACCCGGGTCTCTGGAGTTGTAATGCAGCAACTCTACTGCTGCACCACCCATCACAGTATCTGAGGAGTTCAGTGAAGCCAAGTCAAGTCCAGCTTACTGTCATAAGCACAAGTACAGTGAAGCGAAGGCTAAATGGGAATCTTGCTTGCTGGTGACAGCCTGTGTGTTATTTACTTTTATCAGAGTCCCCTGAGAATCATTGGATTTAAGTGTTTGGCTGGAATTCCTCAGCTGACTATTGGCTTTATTTTACTCCCGAGAGTGCCATTCAGTAACACTTAACTACATGATTCTGTGCATTAACCGATAAGGCAATGAGTTAGCTTGCAAGGTCATGCAGCCTTGTCTTCCAGCGCTTCCATCTGTACCCATTATGCATCTTCCCTTTACGGTGACGTCTGATGGAGGACTTTTCCCAGCCAACAAAAGCATGACAGACATAGATTTTACAGACAGTCTGAACCTTTTTTCCCGGGTTGAAATGCCAAAGACCAGAGGGCACAGCTTGAAAGCAAGAGGGGCAAAGTTTAAAGGAGATATGTGGGGCAAGTTCTTTACACAGACTGGTAGGTGCCTGGAGCACACAGCTTCTTGTGGTGGTGGAGGCAAATATGACAGGGGTGTTTAAGAGATTTTTAGATAGGCAGGGAATGGAGGGATTTGGATCATGTGAAGGCTGATGAGATTAATTTATTTTGACATTATGTTTGGCAGTGACATTTTGGGCCAAATGGCCTGTTCCTGTGCTGTACAGTTTATGTTCTGAAACACTGCCCTCTGGTCTCTTACAAGGCCTTCTACGCCCGAACCTCCAGACTCAGAAACAGCTTAATTCCCAGAGCTATAGCGGCTCTGAACCGGCCCTGCGGAGTCCCCCCCCCATCCCCCCTGGACTGTCTCCCTCAGATGGTCATGTCGCACAATTTAATTTAATTTAATTTAATTTAATTTAATTTAATTTTATTTAATTTATTTATTTGGACATTGGTTGGAAGCTGCATACCAAATCTCGTTGCACTGATGTGCAATGACAATAAAAGATATTATTATTAATATAATTATTATTATTACGTGATCTCCTGGTTGCCAAACACTTTAACCCCGCTTCCCATTGCCACACTAACCTTTCTGTCCTGGGCTTCCTCCATTGTCAGAGTGAGGCCTAACGCAAATTAGAGGAACACCACCTCATATTTCGCTTGGGCAGATTACAACCCAGCAATATGAAAATGTATTTCTCTAACTTCAAGTAACCCTTGCATGCCCTCTCTCTCCGCCCCTCTCCCACCCTTACCGTCGTACTAGTTTCACTGTCATCCTGCTGAGCCATTCCTTGTGGTCTTTGTCAGAGTGTAGAGGTGATAACCTGTCACTCTCTAAATATGCGTATGATTATAATTTTCATTTCAACTAATGCTAACAAACTTTTCTAATTATTTTATAGAACATCCGATTTACGATATCCCACCAGGTAAATAAGCTACTACTCACTACTTGGGATAATAATAGGGAACCTAAGCCCTTTGCTTGATCTGTGGCCATCATTGCTCTATGTTTGATGAGTTCCATCCAATGGGCAATTGACTCTTTAAAATCACATCTCTCAGACATGATGACAGTTTGTTCCTTAAATATCTGTGTCACAAAGTGTCTACAATTTGTGTTTTATTGTTAATTGGAACAGTCGGGTCAAAGAGTCTTACAACATGAAAGCAGGCCATTCAGTCCAATTTGGCCATGCTGACTATGTATCCTTTGAATCTTTTGAGGAAGTGTCAATGGGGATTGATGGGGGTAGTGCAGTGAAAATTGTCTACATGGATTTTAGTAAAGCATTTGATGAAGTCCCTCATGGTAAGCTGATCCAGAAGATTAAGATGCATGGGATCTTGAGTGGGATGGTTATTTGGATTCAGAATTGGCTTGCCCATGGAAGACAGCAGAGTTTGGGTGGAAAAATGTTATGGTTTTGGCTGAATGTTTGTGGCTAGTGGTGTTCCGCAGGGATCTGTGATGTGACCTCTGTCATTTATGATATCTATAAATGACTTGGACATACATGTAGATGGTTTGGTAAGTAAGTTTGCTGATTTCACCAAGATTGCTGGTGTTAAGGATAGTAAGGAAGGCTTTTTGGGTATACAGAGGGCTATAGATCAGCCACAAAAATGAGTGGAGAAATGGCAGATGGACTACATTTACATTTCTCTAAACTTTCTTGCAGACTTGGGAAGAGCTGTTCTCAAACCAAGCTGTGATGCAACCCAATAATACACTTTCTATGGTGCATCTATAAAAGTTTGTAAGAGTTTTTGTGGACATGCTGAACTTCCTAACTTTCCTGAGGAAGTAGAGACATTGGTATACTTTTTTTGACTGTAGCTTCAATGTGGCTTGTCCAGGGCAAATTGTTGCCATATTTAAGCCCAGGAACTTGAAGCTCTCGACCATTTCCACTTTGGCACCGTAAAGGGCCGGTCCCAATTTACGAGATAATTCACAAATTCTCCTGAGTTATTCACAAATTCTCTTGCGTTTTCCCCTTGATTCAAACTTGTAGAATGTTCGTAACGGGTCCGTAGGAGGCCGCAGGAGTCCGTAGATATATCGTAAACCAGCCGTAGGTACTCGGGGTATCCTCCCGACTATTATTTCACTCGTGGACATTTTTTTATCAGGCTGGAAGAAACGTCCTGACTTACCTGATGCCCCGAGTACCTACGGCTGGCATAACGAGCCGCTACGATATATCTACGGACTCCTAAGGAACCCGTTACAAACATTCTACTTGTTTGAATCAAGGGGATAACTCGGGAGAATTCATGAATAACTCGGGAGAATTCATGAATTACCTTGTAAAGTGGGACAGGCCCTTTACTGTTGATAGGGGGATATACTCTGTCACACTTCCAGAAGCCAATAATTGCCTCCTTCATTTTACTGGCATTGTTGTCTTGACACAATGTTACTAAGCACTATATCTCCTTCGAATTCTCCATCTGATCATTATATATGATCCAGCTCTGTATGATAGTGTCATCTGCAAACCTGTAGATGAAGTTAGAGTAGAATTTGGCGGATATTGACCTGCCAACGGTCATAAAAACACAAAATACATGATACAGAATAATGAAAGGTATAGATCGACTGGTTGTGTAGAGGATGTTTCCACTGGTGGGAGAGTCTAGGACCAGAGGTCATAGCCACAGAATTAAAGGGCGCTCTTTTAGAAAAGAAGCGAGGAGGAACTTCTTTAGTCAGAGGGTAGTTAATCTGTGGAACTCATTGGTGTGGAGGCCAAGTCAGTGGATACTTTTCTGGCAGAGATAGACAAATTCTTGATTAGAATGGGTGTTGAGGGTTGTGGGGAGAAGGCAGGAAAATGGGATGAGAAGGCAGAGATCAGTATTGGCAAAGTAGACGTGATGGGCTGAATGGCCTAATTCTACTATAACTTGTGAACAGACTGCAGATGCTGGAATTTTAGGGTGAAAAAAACTCGAACCTTTAACTCAAAGTTTCCAGCCTCTGCCATCTCGTATGTGTAGTTACACATTGGATCATGCTCAGGCGAAAGGATCTCTGTTTTATTTGGCGCTGGCGGAAGAAAACAAATAAAACTACAGATGCTGGAATCTGAAAGAAAACCAGAAGTTTTGGAAGAACTCGGCCAATCAACCAGCATCCATGAAAAGGGAAACCAGTCTATATTTTGGGTGACTCCGACAGGATAGGCGAAGAAATGTGGGTGAAAGAAGGTGAAGGGCGGACAATGGAATTAGAGAGGAGGCAGGATTAGAAAAGTCAGTGTTCATACGATTGGGTGTAAGACCCCAAGTGGAAAATGAGATACCATTCCTCCATTTTGCATGTGGCCTTACTGGCAATGAGGGAGGCCAAGGTTGGGAAGGTCAATGTGGGAATGGGAAGGGGAGTTAGAATGGTTCCCATCTGAGAGATCCAGCAGGCCTTGGTGTGGAGATTGCAAGTATTTGGCAGCATGGTTGCCTAGTCTACACTCTGGATTGTGCTCTGGAGAAATGGTAATACAGATCAGATGATAATGAGAACTGACTGTTAGGCAGTTTATAGAAACAAGGTGAGGGAGAGTGAGACAGAGAGAGACAGAAGGCAGCAGCAGACAATGGGAAGCAGTGCGGGGGCAGTTTATCTGAAGTTGGTGAATTCACTGTTAATTTCACAAATTTGCAAAGTGCCCAAATGTAAGATAATATGTTGTTCTACACCAGACACACAAGGTCACCTATCCACGTTCTCCAGAGATGATGCCTGACCGATTGAGTTACTCCAGCACGTTGTATCTTTTTTCGTATACCAGCATCTGCCGTTCCTGATTTCTACTCTTGTTCTATTTTATGTTGGGCCTCACTATGGCAGTGGAGGGGACTGCAGATAGACAGCTCGGAGCAGGAATGGGTAGAGAATTAAAGTAGCGGCAACAGGAAGCTTGGGATTACCCGTGCAGGTGGAATGCAGGTGCTCTGCATTGCTATCACCCATCTGCAATATCTCCAATGCAGAGGAGGCTACCTTATGAACCCTGACTGCCATTGACTAGATTGGATGAAGCACAAGTGAATTACTGCTTCACCCAGCATGAATTTGGGGTCCTGGAGTGGTGGGAAGAGAAACGACTGTACCTGCAGGCGCCGCATATCCTCCAGATGAACGAGACAGTATAGTGGGACTGGGAGTGCCTGAGATTGTACATGAAGTCCAACTTCCAGGATGTGTGAGCAAAGAGTTGTGGGCATGTCACCCAGGCAGCCAGTGTAAATAAGCAATGATCACACAATCTCTTGTGTGTGTACAGGAATGATCACAGCCTGGGATCTAGCGTTCCACTGAGTTCCCCTGCAAATGTTTACTGGCACAGGACAGAGCATGTATTTCCTTTGATGCAACGCCGGTAATAAACTGCAGAGTGAGTTACCTTAGATAGACATAAAAAGCTGGATTAAACTCAGCGGGACAGGGAGAATCTCTGGAGAGAAGGAAGTTTTTTTTTTTTTTTTTTTTTAAATAGACTTTATTCAAGTAATAAATATATACAATACGTGAACCGTGCGAAACATTCATCCGCCATTTTCGGAGGCTACACAAATTGTTCAATTCAGTCTATACATTTCTCAAATTTCACAAATCTGTCCCCCAACCGTGCCACTCATGTGGCCCCCTGGCAAGGGATACCTTCCCTTATTTTGAGGGGCGCCTCCACCATACCCTGCCCCCCATGTCCAGCAGCGGAAGGACCCTAGACTGTGGTCCTCCTCCACCGAGTCTTAGCGTTGGCTGCACCGAGCTTTGGTGCATCTCTCAGCACGTCCTCCTGCAGTCTGCAGCGGGCCAGTCGGCAACATTCCCTGACGGACATCTCGCTCCGCTGGGTGGTGAACAACGCTCGGGCAGACCAAAGAGCGTCTTTCACCGAGTTGATGAATGGGTGACGTTTTTCGGATCGAGACCCTTCTTCAGACTGGTTAGAGATAAGGGAAATGAGAGATAAAGATGGTGATGTGGAGAGATAAAGAATAATGAATGAAAGATATGTAAAAAAATAGCAGTGATAAAGGAAACAGGCCATTGTTAGCTGTTTGTAGGGTGAAAATGAGAAGCTAGTGCGACTTGGGTGGAGGATGGATAGAGAGAGAGGGAATGCCGGGGCTACCTGAAGTGAGAGAAATCAATATTCATACCACTGGGCTGTAGGCTGCCCAAGTGACATACGAGATGCTGTTCCTCCAATTTGCGTTTAGCCTCACTGACAATGGAGGAGATCTAGGACAGAAAGGTCTGTGAAGGAATGGGAAGGATAATTATAAGAGTTGTATAAGAGTCCACATCTTGAACTGCGGATACAGTAGATGAGGTTGGAGGAGGTGCAAGTGAACCTCTGCCTAACCTGAAAGGACCGTCGGGGTCCCTGGACAGATTAGCGGGAGGAGGTATAGGGACAGGTGTTGTATCTGCTGCAGTTGCAGGGGAAGGTACCTGGGGAGGGGGTGGTTTGAGTGGGAAGAGATGAGATAACCAGGGAGTTGAGGAGAGAACGGTCTCTGCGGAAGGAGGAAAGGGGTGGAGATTGGAAAGTGTGGCTAGTGGTGGGATCCCGTTGGAGGTGGCGGAAATATGAATTATGCCAGTCTCTAGACAATGCTATAATAGATTGGGCGGTGATAGTAAGAATTCAGACCTGATATTACTGAGCTCTGCCTCACCATAGAACTAGCTCAAGGTGCTGATGAACGTGTGACCCAGTGATCAACTACTTCCAGAACCAATTGATTGAATCGAAGGTAGATGGAGTGTTTTGTGTGGAACTCTGAGATCAGTGATTATGAAGGCGGGGAAAGTAGAATATTGTTCAAATGGTGTGAGATCTTTGGTTTTCTCAGGAATTTAATTACCATCAGGCAAAAAGTATAGATGGTAAGCATGCCAGAATCACAAGCCATAGGTTTGGCATGTATCTGGTATTATGCCCACCAACTCTCAAAACTAGTTTGCCACTTGAGCATGGAGTTCAAACACTCAAAACCATTCTTCATTCTTTGCATTTCTTGCTCTTCCTATTTGATTTGTTGAAACAGTAAGCAACTGTTTCCATTCTTTATGAATACTCAGGTAAAATATATCATGTCCTTACACTTTGTTCTTTCAATTTGTGTCTGCAATTTCCTCATATTTTCTTTGAATTGAAATGTTGTTCCTTTTTTTTCCCTCAGAGCCAACGGCCCATGTCATTCCCCCAGGTAAGCAAATGTGCTAATATGACAATATCAAGGCCTAAAATGGTAAGTAACGTCATATCACACAAGTGCCAGGCATTGACGAGATCCAACAAGAGATGACCCAGCTATCTCCTGCTGGTACACAATGATATTTCCACCCCTGGATCCCCTGCTGTTGATATCCTGCAGGTTACCATTGACCACAGACTGAACTGGAGTAGCCATATGCAAAACGTGGCAAACAAAAAAGACAGCTGGGAGGAATTCAGTGAGCCGAGCGCCTGGTGTGGGAAAGAAATTGCCAATGTTTGGGCTCAAGACCCTGTTCTTGACCCAACGTGTCAACAATTCACTTGCCCCTCACAGACGTTGCTCACCCATTTGAGTTCCTCCATCAGTGTGTTTTATTTCTCCAAATTCCAATATCTGCAGTCTCCAGTGTTTACACAATGTGGCTACAGGGCATGACAGGAACTAGGAATCCCTTGGTGCCTCCTAATCTTTCTAATCTACTATGTGCCCCCCCCCCCCCCCCCCCCCCCCCCCTAATCCTTATGCCAACCTCTGCCCTAAGCTTGTCTCATCCACAAGGCTCAGAGCAGGAGTGTGATGGAATCATCTCCCCTTGTCTAGATAAGCGCAGCTTCAACAACATTCAAGCAGCTTGACACCAGGCAGGATATAGCAGCCCATTTGATAACCATCCCATCCACAACCATTCACTCACTCCATCTCTGTTGAAGTGGTTTCTACAATCTACTAAATGCACTACAGCAACTCACCAAGACTTCTTAAAAAGCATTTTGCAAACCCACGAGGAAGAAATTAGGCCATTAACATGTAGACAGAAACAAAGCACAGGTTTTGAGTACATGCAGTTTCCAGTGTAGGTCTTCTTTGTTTTACAAATGTGCACTGTGCATACTCGCACATATTCACGAGACTGATAAGATATTGACTATATCACATGACACAAATCATACCATTCTAGTACTCAGTTCTTGAAGTTACAATTACCATTATATACATTACACTGCTCTCCCTTAGAAAGTAAAATAACTTGTAAATTAGACAAACAAAGAATAATTTAATAAATTTAATCTGACGACTGGTTTACGCATTCTTTCTGATTTCCTGAGTGGTTTAGGGGCTGTACCTAGTGTCTGTGGGGTAGTGTTAATGTGTGTGGTTCGCTGGTCATCGTGGATTCAGTGGGCCGAAGGGCTTGTTTCCGCACTGTTTCTCTAAAACTAAAACTGAAACTAAAACTAATACACAAAAGAACACAAAGTGCTGGAGTAGCTCAGCAGGTCAGACAGCATATCTGGAGAACATTTTCGGTTGAGACCCTTCTTCAGACTGATTGTGAGGGGGGAGGGGAAGAACAAAGCATGGCAGGTGGGTGTAGGCCGGGGAGGGGGGAGAGGTTTGGTAAACGAATAGTTCGTACAAAGGCCAGAATATTAGCAGAAAGTTTTAGGCAAGGTTGAAGAATTGCAAATTATGAAGCTAAAGTAGAGGATGGGGGAGAGAGGGGGGATGGAAGTTACTTGAAGTTAGAGAAATCAATATTCACACTGCTGGGTTGTGAGCTGCCCAAGTGAAATATGAGTTGCTGTTTCTCCAATTTGCGTTTGGCCTCACTCTGACAGGCACATGACAGAAAGGTCAGTGGGGGAATGGGAATTAAAGCATTTGGCAACTGGGAGATGAGGTAGGTCCTGGCGGACAGAGCAAAGGTGTTCAGCGTTACAATCGCCCTGTCTACGTTTGGTCTCCCCGATGTATGATGTACTATGTCAGCCTTATTTTTGCCTGGTGGTTTAAACTGTCTCTTGCCCGAGAGACTCTTTCCTTCCTGCCCACAATACACAATCCCAACCTGTTTTATGTCACAAGACATCTTTGAATTCTCACAATTGGTTCCCTCAACCAAAACGATGTCTGAGGCTGTGGCACTGACACCTACAACACTGTCCACTCACTGCCTGCCCGACCCGAACTGCAGATGCTGGTTTAAAGGAGAGAAGGAATGGGTGATGTTTTGGATTGAGACTGGTCTATAGAAGGGTCTTGATCTAAAAAAGGCACCCATTCCTTCGCTCCAGTGATGCTGCCTGTCCCACTGAGTTACTCCAGCTTTTTGCGTCTATCTCAGGTTTGTAAATTAATTGGTGTGGTATAAATATAAAAATTGTCCGTACTGTGTTAGGATAGGGTTAATGTGCAGGGATCACTGGTCAGCGTGGGCTCAGTGGGTCGAAGGGCCCGTGTCAACGCTGTACCTCTAAACTAAACTGGTGCAGTTTTATCAAGATGTAGATCTACGTGTCTCTATGCAGTATTTAAGTATCTGTGCACACCCAGTCTTGTTGATTGATACCTGATTTCCTCTTTCATAGCAGTGCCTCCAGCAGCTCAGCAGAGAGGTCAGCCCTAGTCTGACCAGAGGCCCTTCATTGGGAGACTGTCACCCCTCCATAACTGCCTACATGCTATCATTGGTCACTTCTGCCAGTGTTTCAGTGTTTGCTACAAACTGGGAATCCAGTCAGCATTTGAACACAGCATCAGTGTACATCAGCGTACAGCAGTGTACATTACGCTCTCAACAATTTCCTTTCTTCCACTGACCTGTGAAACGGACCTTGCGATCCTCCGTCACTATGGCTTTGACTTTGAGACAGAATCCCCTTGCTCAAGCGGTAAAATCCTTAATTATGAGAGGGGCCGTGTGGATCGCTGATGCCAGTGAGATAACTAGCGTTCCCTGTGGTCCCTCTGGACATGCTGTTGAGCACAGGAACCTGTCCCCAGTTTAAAATCATTTTTAATGGGCCCTGTTTCAAAATGTTATGTCGAATTTTCATGCAGTTTTAAACGTGCTCCCGTGCCACCACATTGTAACATGGAGGTCCGTCTGTCCTTTGTCACTGTCACCTCCAAGGTTGAGCAGGAATTGGGGGCTGAAGTCAGTCCCCTCTAGGGTGGGATTGGGTGTGTGAGTGCTCCTGTTGGGAGGCTGGTTCCCTCTGGTGACCAGATTCCTTCACATGGATCAGATTGTTGTCTGGTGCGGTGACTGCTCGCCAGTGGACATCACACGGGGACAGGGGGAGGCCGCACAGTCCAGCAGTAATGTGTTGTCTCCATCCCCTAGTTCAAGTATCTGTCATTGTATTACTGGATCTTTTTATCATCACTTTGACCTTGCAGATTAAATCGGTCTCTTCTATCTGTTATGTAAATAAATCGCTACCATCAGTGCTGATGGAATTTATTGTGAAGTGACATTTGAATCCTTCTCCCCAACAGGACATGCCAACTACCGTCCACCCAGTGAAGGTCAGTCACAGTTTGCACATCTATTAATTTGGGATATAGTGATGGATCCTCTTGTTCTCAATGCCAGAACCCTTTGTCTTTACACTGGCTGAGGAGCTGATGAAGATTTACTTGTCCAGTGAATGTTTCTTCATCTCAGGGGCTCTCTCTGGATGGAGGATCACTCTCTTCCATGTGTGTTAAGTGAGTCTTCTACTGTCTGATAAGGGCAATGGGGAAACCACCCTTACTCTTCCACATATTTGGCTGGAAAAGGATACATGGTTAGGTTGTTTACTTCTACTGCGGACCTCTCGTTGTTCCAGATCATGGACTGGAAGTTAGAAACGCCATCCTGATTCCTCCTTCTCAACCCGGACATCAGAGATTCCCAAAATTCGGGGGAAATGTTGCATTATTTTCAAGAAGTTAGTTTCAGTGTTGGAACAGGAATGGGAGAATTTAAAAGCAAGCTGGTGGATTGATGAAGGCAGTTCATTTCAGTGTCCCAGCAGGAGTGTGAAATTTAAAAGCTACCCCATGCATTAGTGCAGCCAACCAATTTCAGTGTCAGAGCAGCAGCGGAAGAATTTAAAAGCCAGCCCGTGAATTGGTTGGGTGATAATAACTAATAAAAAGAAGGTATGGTGTGGTGGATTAGCCGATTGGGAGCAGCCATGTTGGGCGAGAGGTTGGTTGAGGTAAAGTGCTGTGTGGAGGTCAAATGCGAGTCTTTCGCTCAAGAGTCTAAACTTTAAGTTTATTGTCACGTTTACTGAGGTACAGTGAAAAACTTTTGTTGCATGCTAACCAGTTAGCAGAAAGGCAATACATAATCACAATAGAGCCATCCACAGGAATATGGACACATAATAAAGGAATAATGTAAAAAATATTTAAGGCAAGATTAAGTCCAGTAAAGTCCAATCAAAAATAGTGCGAGCGTCTCAAAGAGGTAGATAGTAGCTCAGGACTGCTCTCAAGTTGTCGGTAGGACGGTTGGGTTGCCTGATAATAGCTGGGAAGAAAGTGTCTCTGAATTTGGAGGTTTGTTTTTTTACACTTCTATACCGTTAGCCCACTGGGAAAGGAGAGAAGAGGGAGTGACTGGGTGTGACTCATCCTTGATTATGCCTCTGAGGAAGCATGAAGTGGAAATGGAGTCAATGGAATGGAGGTTGGTTTATGTGTTGGTCTGGGCTGTGTCTATAATTCTCTGCAACTTCTTGTGGTCTTTGATGGAGCTGTTCCCAAACCATGCTGAGTGGATCCCGATGCATAAATGCTTTCGATCTGTAGACGTTTGTGAGTGTTGTTGGGGACATGTCATACTTCCTAAGCCTTCTAAGGAAGTAGATGCATTGGTGTGCTTTCTTGGCCGTTGCTTTGATCTGGATGGTCCAGGATGTTATTGGTGATATTGACTCCTAGGAATTTGAGGTTTTCAGCCATCTCGACTTCAGCACCATCAATGCAAACTGGGGTATGTGTACCACTTGGCTTCCTGAAGACGATCACTATCTCCATGTCTTAATGACATCGAGAGAAAGGTTGTTGCCTCAACACCAGATCACAAGGTTCTCAATCTCCTTCTGTACTCCATCTCATGATTATTTTATCTATAATTATCTCATGATTATTTTATATCCGGCGCACGATGGTGGTGTCGTCTGTGAATTTGTAAATTGCATTGGAGTGCTGTCTAGTTGGAAAGCGTGAGTGTTTGGCTCAAGAATCTTGGGTGAGGAGGTTGAGCTTGAGGGAGCTCAGAAGGAAAAGGTACAGCCAGCCATTGCATTTTATTCTTGTGATATTTCTTTCTTAGTTGAGTGCAGTTGTGATGGACAGTAGAATAGTGCAATGTTCCTCCTGCAGGATGTGGGAAGTCAGGGAAACTGCTGGTGACTTTGGCGGCTAAACCTGTGGCAATTATATCCAGGTGCAGCACCTTTCAGGCTGTGTTAGGGAGCTGGACAACCTCAGCATCATCCAGGAGAATGAGAGCTTAAATAAGACATAGTGAGGTGGTCGCACCTAAGCTTCAGGAGGAGAGTAGGAGGGTAACCACGGGGAAAGGGATTAGACAGAGAGTGTGTGTCCCTTGTGGCCATTCCCCTTTAAAACAGGTACATTCTCTTGAATGAATAAATTAATTGGCCTTGTATATTCACATACAAGGAATTTACCTTGGTGCTCCGCCCACGTGACAACATGACATATAGTGACAGTTAGGAATGACACGTAAAACATTAAACATTAGTAATAAAACATTATCGATTAAGCATGTTAATTAAATAAAATACCAGAGCAAAAGGATGCTACAGATTTTTGGTTATTGAGTAGAGCTATTACACGTGGAAAAAAAATATTTATGTCTGGCTGTGGCAGCTTTGACTCTTGGATACTGTTGGTGGGTGATCCTTCAGGGATGAGTGGGAATAGCAGGCATGGCTGTGGTACTAAGGCTGGTTTAGAGGCACAGTAGGGAAGGATAAGGTAAGGCAGAGCTATAGTGGTAGGAGACTTGAAGGAAATGCCGATGCTGGTTTACACTGAAGATAGACACAAAAAGCTGGAGTAACTAAGCGGGACAGGCAGCATCTCTGAAGAGAAGGAATGGGTGAGGTTTTGGGTCAAGATTCGCTTGTTAGGGGCCTGACAGGAGATTCTTTGTCAACAATCAAGGCTTCAGGACAGTGTGTTGCCTCCCTGGTGCCAAGGAACATCCTGAAAGTAGTATGCTTTAAAAGTGTGATGACAAGAGATCAGGGCATGCATGTTCCTGTTATTGTGAAGGGCAAGGCAGGTGGGCGTAAGGAAGCTTAGTTGACGAGATAAATTAAAGTGCGGGTCAGGAAAATGGAAGCATGGCACAGGTATAAACAGCTGGCATCTAATGTATCCCTAGAAACGAACTGAGGAACATACTTAATAAGGAAGGAGGCAGGAGATAGTCTGGCAGATAATATTAAGGAAAATTCAAAAAGCTTTTATAAGTACAGGTACATTAAAGGAAATATTAGGTGACTAGAGAGAATAGGGCCCCTCATAAGCCAGAGTGGTCATCTCCGTGTGGAGACGCAGGAGATGGACAAATTCCTCAATAAGTATTTCCCCTCTATTTTTACTGTGGAGAAAGTCACGAACACTGGGGAAGTTGAGACAGTTAATGGAAGTGTATTGAGGACAGTCTGTATTATGGCTGAGGAGGTGAGGAATGTTCTAATGCATATGAAGGTGGCCAAAACTCCTGATCCTGGACAGATATATCTGAGGGCTTTGTGAGGAGCTAGAGAAGAAATTGCAGGTGCCCTGGCAGAGATATACCAATCCGTGTGCGGACGTGGCGTTGAAGGACGGGAAGCCAAAGCGAAGAAGTGGAAGCCAAATAACCGGATGGAAACGATGCCGAAAAGCCAAATAACCGAAAGCGTACGATGCCGAAAAGCCAAATTGCCGATTGGAAGCAACGCTGAAAAGCCAAATAACTGAACGGACGCAATGCTGAAAAGCCAAATAACCGAAAGTGCATGACGCCTAAAAGCCAACTAACAGAAAGTGCACAATGCCGAAAAGCCAAATAATGGACATGACATACCGAGCAGGACTTGTCAGAGATTGGTCCAGATCCCTACGCGCATCATATCACTGGCTAGGGGAGACGGAAGGGTGGGGGTCAATTTCCCCACACAAGACCGCCCGGAGCTGGAGGGTGACTGGGCGCTCTGAACTTGAGCACCAAGGTGTAAATGGCCGAAGGAGCGCATCCCCCAGGACAGCCCCCATTCTCTCCCCCGGGGTCAGCTCTCTCTGGCCATGGCCGCCATCCGCCTCGTCTCCCCCATGTGACCGCACTGTGACGGGCTGTCAGCAGCACTTGTACACACGGGTCCGGGGACAGATGGGGACAGTCTGGTCCCTCCCCCCCCCCCCCCCCCCAGATTCACTGACCATGATGCACCGCCACTGGACTCTGACCCCCACACCAGGGAGATTCACCCCCCCTGTCCCCGGACCCCGACCCACTCATGGGGTGATTCACCCCCCCCCTCCCCCCCCGGCAGCAGGGACAGATGAATCACCCGGTGTGGGTGTCGGGCGGTGAATCACCCCATGTGTGGGTCAGGGCCCGGTGGTCGGGGGGGTTGGATATCCCTGGTGTGGGGGTTGGGGTCCAGTGGCAGTGCATCGCGGTCAGTGACTCTAGGGTGGGTGGAGGGACCAGACTGTCCCAAACTCTGACGGAATCACACCTGAAGCAACAAAATCCTGGAATATTTAGTTTCCAATAACAGCCCTCCTGCAACCATGTTTCACTGATCGCCACAACATCATACTTCCAGGTGTCAATCCAGGCGGAATATGAGGTGCTGTTCCTCCAATTTCCGGTGTTGCTCACTCTGGCAATGGAGGAGACCCAGGACAGAGAGGTCGGATTGGGAATGGGAGGGGGAGTTGAAGTGCTGAGCCACCGGGAGTTCAGGTAGGTTATTGCGGACTGAGCGGAGGTGTACGGCGAAATGATCACCCAACCTCCGCTTAGTCTCCCCGATGTAGATCAGCTGACATCTAGAGCAGCGGATGCAGTAGATGAGGTTGGAGGAGATACAGGTGAACCTCTGTCGCACCTGGAACGACTGCTTGGGTCCTTGAATGGAGTCGAGGGGGGAGGTGAAGGGACAGGTGTTGCATTTCTTGTGGTTGCAACGGAAAGTGCCCGGGGAGGGGGTGGTACGGGAGGGAAGGGAAGAATTGACAAGGGTGTTGCGGAGGGGGCGGTCTTTGCGGAAGGCAGACATAGGGGGAGATGGGAAGATGTGGCGAGTGGTGGGGTCACGTTGGAGGTGGCGGAAATGGCAGAGGATTATGTGTTGTATTTGCCGGCTGGTGGGGTGAAAGGTGAGGACCAGGGGGACTCTGCCCTTGTTGCGAGTGCGGGGATGGAGAGAGAGAGAGCTGTGTTGCGTGGTATGGATGAGACCCTGGTGCGAGCCTCGTCTATGGTGGCGGAGGGGAATCCCCGTTCCCTGAAGAACAAGGACATTTCCGATGCCCTGATATGGAATGTCTCATCCTGGGAACAGATGCGGCGTAGGCAGAGGAATTGGGAGTAGGGGATGGTGTCTTTACAGGGGGCAGGGTGGGAAGACGTGTAGTCCAGATAGCCATGTGAGTCAGTTGGTTTGTAGTGTATGTCGGTCAGAAGTCCGTCAGAGGTATGTGTTGGGGAACAGTTTGGGTCCAGTGATCACAATACTATTCGTTTCAATATAATTATGGAGAGGGTTAGAACTGGACCTAGGGTTGAGATTTTTGATTGGAGAAAGGCTAACTTTGAGGAGATGCGAAAGGATTTAAAAGAGTAAATTGGGACATTTTGTTTTATGGGAAAGACGTGGAAGAGAAATGGAGGACATTTAAAGGTGAAATTTTAAGAGTACAGAATCTTTATGTCCCTGTTCGGTTGAAAGGGAAATAGTAAAAATTGTAAAGAGCCATGGTTTTCAAGGGAAATTGGACACTTGGTTCGGAAAAAGAGACTGATCTACAATAATTATAGGCAGCATGGAGTAAATGAGGTGCTTAAGGAGTATAAAGAATGTAAAAAGAATCTTAAGAAAGAAATTAGAAAAGCTCAAAGAAGATATGAGGTTGCTTTGGCAAGTAACGTGAAAGTAAATACAAAGGGTTTCTACAGCTATATTAATAGCAAAAGGATAACGAGGGATAGAATTGGTCCATTAGAGAGTCAGAGTGGACAGCTATCTGCAGAGCCAAAAGAGATGGGGGAGATATTGAACAATTTATTTTCTTCGGTATTCACCAAGGAGAAGGATATTGAATTATGTGACGTAAGGGAAACACGTAGAGTAGCTATGGAAACTATGAGATTCAAAGAAGAGGAAGAACTGACACTTTTGTAAAATTTAAAAGTGGGTAAGTCTCCAGGTCCAGACAGGATATTCCCTAGGACATTGAGGGAAGTTAGCGTAGAAATAGCAGGGGCTATGACAGAAATATTTCAAGTGTCATTAGAAATGGGAATAGTGCCGGAGGATTGGCGTATGCGCATGTTGTTCCATTGTTTTAAAAGGGTTCTAAGAGTAAACCTAGCAATTATAGACCTGTTAGTTTGACATCAGCGGTGGGCAAATTAATGGAAAAGATACTTAGAGATAATATATATAAGCATCTGGATAAACAGGGTCTGATTAGGAACAGTCAACATGGATTTGTGCCAAATATTTGACTAATCTTCTTGAGGTTACTCGGGTAATTGATGAGAGTAAATCAGTGGATGTTGTATATATGGACTTCAGTAAGGCCTTTGACAAGGTTCCTCATGGAAGGTTGGTTAAGAAGATTCAATTGTTGGGTATTAATGGTGGAGTAGCAAGATGGATTCAATAGTGGCTGAAAGGGAGATGCCAGAGAGTAATGATGGATGGCTGTTTGTCAGGTTGGAGGCCAGTGACTAGTGGGGTGCCTCAGGGATCCATGTTGGGTCCACTGTTGTTTGTCATGTACATCAATGATCTGGATGATGGTGTGGTAAATTGGATTAGTAAGCATGCAGATGATACTAAGGTAGGTGGTGTTGTGGATAATGAAGTAGATTTTCAAAGTCTACAGACAGATTTAGGCCATTTGGAAGAGTGGGCTGAAAGATGGCAGATGGAGTTTAATGATGATAAGTGTGAGGTGCTACATCTTGGCAGGACAAATCAAAATAGGACGTACATGGTAAATGGTAGTGAATTGAGGAATGCAGTTGAACAGAGGGATCTAGGAATAACTGTGCACAGTTCCCTGAAGGTGGAATCTCATGTCGATAGGGTGGTAAAGAAAGCTGTTGGTGTGCTGGCCTTTAGTAATCAGAGCATTGAGTATAGAAGTTGGGATGTAATGTTAAAATTGTACAAGGCATTGGTGAGGCCAATTCTGGAGTAATGTGTACAATTTTGGTCGCCTAATTATAGGAAGGATGTCAACAAAATAGAGAGAGTACAGAGGAGATTTACTAAAATGTTGCCTGGGTTTCAGCAACTAAGTTACAGAGATAGGTTGAACAAGTTAGGTCTTTATTCTTTGGAGCGCAGAAGCTTAAGGGGGGACTTGATAGAGGTCTTTAAAATGATGAGAGGGATAGACAGAGTTGACGTGAATAAGCTTTTCCCACTGAGAGTAGGGAAGATTCAAACAAGAGGACATGACTTGAGAATTAAAGGACAGAAGTTTAGGGGTAACATGGGGGGGAACTTCTTTACTCAGAGAGTGGTAGCTGTGTGGAATGAGCTTCCAGTGGTGGTGGTGGAGGCAGGTTCGATTTTATCATTTAAAAATAAATTGGATAGTTATATGGACGGGAAAGGAATGGAGGGTTATGGTCTGAGTGCAGGTAGATAGGACTAGGGGAGAATAAGTGTTCGGCACGGACTAGAAGTGCCGGGATTGCCTGTTACCTTGCTGTAATTGTTATATGTGTTCCTTCAGCCGCTTACACCTTGGTGCTCAGGTTCAGAGCGCCCAGTCACCCTCCAGCCCTAGGCGGTTTGTGTGGGAAAATGAACCCCAGCCTCCCGTCTCCCCCGGCCAGTGATGTGTTGAACGCAGTGGTCTAGACCAATTGCCAACAATTCCCGCCCCCCGGAGACGTCATGTCCATTATTTGGCTTTTAGGCGTTGCGTCCATTCAGCGAGTTGGCTTTTCGGCATTGCGCCCTTTTGGTTAGTTGGCTTTTAGGCGTCCCGCCCTTTTGGTTATTTGGCTTTAGCCGTTGCGTCCGTTCGGTTATTTGGCTTTTCGGCGTTGCGCCCTTTTGGTTATTTGGCTTTTTTGCATTGTTTCCGTTCGGTTATTTGCTTTCACTTCTTCGCTTTGGCTTCTCATCCTTCAACGGCACGTCCAGGTACCATGCCAATCATGATTGATCACGGATGAGGTGCCAGAAGACTGGAGGATGGCTAATGTTGTCACCTCTATTAAATAAGGGCTGCAAGGCAAAGCCTGGGAACTATAGACCAGTGAGCCTAACATCTATGCTAGGCATGTTACTGGAGAGTGTGCTGAGGGATAAGATGTATATACATTTCAGCTAGGCATGTGAAAAGGTTCCATATGGTTGGCTGCTCTGGATGGTTAGATCACATGGGATCCAGGTATAGCTAGCTGACTAGATAGAAAATTAGCTTAATGAATGGAAGCAGTGGGTGATTATGGAAGGTTTTATTTTAACTGAAGGTCTGTGACGGGTGATGTGTCTCATTGTTTTATATCAATTATTTGGATGAGAATGTATAAGGTATAAATAGTAAGTTTGCTGATGAAACTAAAGTGGGTGGTATTGTAGATAACAATGATGGTCATTAAAAATTACAGCAGGATCTTTATCAGTTGGGCAAGTGGGCTGAGGAATGGTTAATGGAGATAATTAAAGATAAGTGCAAGGTATTTAATTTTCGGAAGTCAAACCAGACCAAGACCTTCACAGTAAATGTCAGGAACTGGAGTGTTATCGAGCAGAAGGATCTTGGAGCGCAGGTACATGGTTCTTCAAAGTGGTGTCACAGGTAGACAAGATAGTCAAGAAGGTTTCTAGCACATTGGTCTTCAACAGTCAGTGTATAGAGTATAGAAGTTGGGATGTTATGTTAAAGTTGGACAGGACATTGGTGAGGCTACATTTGGCGTACGGTGTTCAGTTTTGGTTACCCTGCCACAGGAAAGATGTTGTTAAGTGGGAAAGAGTGCAGAGAAGATTTACGAGGATGTTGCCAGGACCTGAGGGCCTGATAGAGGTTAGGCAGGCTAGTACTTTATTCCTTAGAGAGAGCGGGAGGATGAGGGGTGACAAATGACAAATGTATGAAAAGAACCAATCAAAGCCAGCACTGATCATCGAGGAATGGTGGAGATATGGTATCACCTTTTCCACAGTCAACAATAGACTATTGTGGGCTCCACATTTTCTTGGTCATTGGTGCTGGCTTTAATTTGTTCTTTTCATACCTTTCATTCATTTGTTCTTTGTACCTTTCCATACTTCCAGTTTCCCTCTCCCTGACTCTCAGCCTGAAGAAGGGTCCTGACCAAAAGAATCACCTACCTCCAGAGATGCTACCTGACCCGTTGGGTTACTCCAGCATTTTGTGTCTGTCTAAGAGGTAACCATTGTTGTTCTACAACTGTAAGAACTATCTTTCTGCAAGATCTTTGTTAATGTTAGTTTACCTGTTGGGTAAAAAATGCACAGATGCAATGAGGAAGCCTCTGTCTTGAATAATTTTGATGAAAAGAATGAGGAAAAGGGCAGCATCAGGGTTTTACAATAGGATGTTGATTGCTTGATTTAGCTGTGGTTCATGGAATAGACATCCATGCACAGCCTTGACATTTTGGGAATAAATTCAAAAATAAATGTGAAATATAATCTGACTTTCAGGGTGCAATTTGAGGAAGGCTGACGCATTTTTGTTGGCAGATTTAATTTGATCATCTTAGACAAAGATACTCCATCCTCTGATTGTACAAAAGCAAACTTAAAAATAAAGATGTGGGTAGTTGTAATGCAAAATAACTTAACTACAAGTGGATAAATGACTTCCTGACCAACTGAACACAATGAGCGAGGATAGGTGACAAATTATCCTCTACGGTAATCCTTGGCACTGGTGCCCCTGCAAGGATAAGTTCTCAGCCCCCTTCTAAACTTCTTATACATTCATGTGTGCAGCCAAATGCTAACGCAAATCAATTTACGAATTTGCAAAAGACACTATCGTAGAGGGCTGAATATCAAATAGTGATGAGATGGCGTACAGGAGGGACTTGGAGAAACTTATAACCTGGTACCAAGACAACAACCTCTCCCTCAGTGTCAGCAAGACAAAGGAGATCATGTCGACATCAGGAAGTGAAGCGGTCGGTACACACAACATACATTGATAGCGCCGAAGTAGGAACAGTTGAAAACTTCAAGCTCTTAGGAATAAATATCACCAGCAACTTGTCCTGGACCAGCCACATCACAGCAATGGCCAAGAAAGCACACCAACACCTCGACTTTCTCAGAAGCTAAGGAGGTTCAGTATGTCCCTAGCAACCCTCACCTTTCCACAGATGTGCCGTAGAAAGCGTTTTATAAGGATGTATCACAGCCTGGCTTGGGAACAGCTCCATCCAAGAACACACAAAATTGCATACAATTGTGAACGTAGCCCAGACCATCACACAAACCAACTTCCCTTCCATTGACTCCATCTGCACTTCACACTACCTCGACAAGGACACCAGCATAATCAACTAGAGAGTGGCCCTAACCTCCATTTATCTCAAAGGAGATCTTCAAACTATCTTTAATCAGACTTTGCTGGACTTTATCTTCCACATTATGGTGCTCTTTGTCCTCTATTAATACACTGTAGATGGCATATAGAATCGTCACTCAGGGTTCTGAGGGCCCTGATTTCATGATTGTGGACTAGATAGCACAGGACAAAAGCTTTTCACTGTAGCTGTTAACACTTGACACAATTAAACTAAACTAAGCTAATAAACTAAACTAAACTAAAAGTTGTTTCAGTGAGTTATTGAAGAATCTGTGTGTACCCAGTGCAGTCCCTTGTTCATGTTGATTGATATCTGACTTCCTTTTATACAGCGGGACCCCATGAGTATTTTCCACCAGCTCAGCACACAGGTTAGTCCTGCTCACTCCAGTGTTTCTGTATTTGTTACAGAATGTATTTTTCCTTTTGAACATAGCACCAGTTTGGGATATGATATTTTTACCTTTCAGCCAGTTTTCTTCCTTTCATTGTTTGAACTGACCTTGTGATTCTCTTCACAAAAAAGGACCATTCCTTTTTGTCTCCGTGTGTCCCTTGCCAATGTTATCTCTGTGGGGAGCAGTGTTGGCTGAGCAGGAACTGGGGGCTGAAGTCAGTCCCCATTGTGACAGGACTGGGTCAGTGAGAGCTTCTGTTGGGAGGCTGGTTCCGTCTGGTGACCAGATTCCTTCACACAGATTAGATTGTTGCCTGGTGCGATGACTGTTCGCCAATAGATATCACACGGGGACGGGGGCAGCTGCTCAGTACTGTGTTGTCTCCAGATCCTGTTCCAAGTATCTGACGTTGTATCACAGGATCACTGGATCTTTTCATCATCACATTGACATTACTGATTACATTTATAGCTTCCATCTGTAATGTAAATTAGACCGTAAGACAGAGAAGCAGAATTAGGCCATTCGGCCCATCAAGTCACCTCTGGCATTAGATCATGGCTGATCTATTTTTCTCTCTCAACCCCATTCTCCTGCCTTCTCCCCATAACGTTTGACAGCCTTACCAACCTCAGAACCTAATCAATCTCCGCTTTAAAAACACCCAATGACTTGACCTCCCCAGCCACCTGTGGCAATGAATTCCATAGATTCACCAACCTCTGGCAAAAGACATTCACCTTCATCTTCATTCTTATATATCGGTATCATCAGTTTTGCTGGATGTTACAGTGAAGTGACATTTGAACCCTTCTCGCCAGCAGAAAATGACAACTAGCATCCACCCAGCGAAGGTCAGACACAGTTTGCAATATGAGATAATGGTGATAGATCCACTTGTTTCCAAAGGTAGAATTCTTTGTCCCTGACACATGTTGAGGGGTTGGTGAAGATCTGCTTGACCAGTGAATTTGTCGTTGTCTCAGATGATCGCTCAGTGACTCACCTACTCAAGTTCTAAGTGTCCTCCATTCTTTGACGAGGTCAATGTGGGAACTGCAGTCTATTCCACAGATGGGACAGGGCATCTTGACAGGGAAGCAGGGTGGACAGATAGTCAGGTGGTTCAATACTTCTGCCACAAGCAAAGATTCAAGTTGGCCATTTGAACATGAAATCTGTTTGGGATTTGATACTTTACCTACCCATCAATGTCCTCCCTTTCACTGTGAACTGACCTTCTGATCCTCCATTACTGGAAGAACTGGTCCACTTCTTTCCTCCAGGTTAACGATCACGTTGCCCTGAGGTGAAAAGCCTTTGATTTTGAAACGTGGTCCCCTTGCTCCAGCGTTGAAATGCGAGTTGCCGAGGGACTCCCTGAGGCTGGTGAGGTGACTGACGTGATGGGCAGCATCTCTGGTGAGATGGAATAGATGACATTTCAGATCGAGACCCTTCTGCAGACAGAGTCAATGGAAAAGGAAATGAGAAATAAAGATTGTGATATAGAGAGACACAGAACAAAGAAGTAACGATAATCAGGAAAATGGTCCATTCTTGGATGTGGGCCAGGTGAAAACGAGTTAAACGGACAATGAAACACACCAGAGTGCCAATGAAACTAGTACAATGACTAGGATGGGCGCGAGATGGAGAGAGATTACAGAGAGCATTAACACAAACTTTTAATAAAACACATTAAAATTAACAAATAAAAGACGAAAAAACAGACAGACTGTTGGCGAGGCAGCCATCACTGACAGCGCCACATGGTGAAATACTTCGTGATGAGAGGTAGCGAGGTGCTCCTTGAGGATGGCAAGGTGACAGGAAGCCTGCGATCCCTCTGATCTGGCTCAACCCGTCCACAGTTTAAAATCAGCTTACCTCTGGCGAACACAAGCATGTGTCCGCACCTTAATAATAATAATAATAATAAATTTTATTTGCGGGCGCCTTCCAAAGTCTCAAGGACACCTTACAGAGAGTAACAAGAGAGAAAAAACATATAGTCGGAGTAAAATAAATAATAAGGACATCACCAATACACAAATTAAAGACAGAAATCGCTCCAAAGACAAAAAAAACAAAAACACAATGTGAAGAGAGAGCAGCGGCAGCTAAAGTGCGCCAGCGTCCACTCTCCCTTCTGACAGCCATCTGGGACACAGACTAACATATTAACTTACACACAAAAAAAATCATCCCCCAACAATGATTGCCGCTGTGGGGGAAGGCACAATGTCCAGTCCCCATCTCCGGTTCTCCCAAAGTCAGGCCTATTGAGGCCACCGCTATTGCCTCTACAGAGGCCCGATGTTCCTGGCCGTTCTGGCCGGGTGGTGTTGCCCCGGCGTCGGGAGAGTCCTTTCAGCAATAGCGCTCCAGCGCTGTGCCGCCACCGAAGCCGAGGTGCTGGGCGGTCCCCGACAGGAAACGGCGCTCCACGCCCGCTGGTAGGCCACGAGGACGGGTTGATGGGGCAGCCCGGAGAAACAGCTGCCTTACCAACCAGGTAGGGACCTAGAAATATTAATACCCTCTACCCCCCACATTAAAAAGTAATTTCTCCCACAGACAAGGCACAGAACACACTAAAACTTCCAAAAAAAGGTGAATTAGACGGACGGCTGCTGGTTAGCAGCCGTTCCCCAAGATGGCTCCTCCTCGACCTTGACATAGGGGTCCGCCTGTCCCTTGTCAACATGCTCTCAGGGGAACAGTGTCGGCTTAGCAGGAACTGGGGGCTGAAGTCAGTCCCCACTGAGACAGGACTGGGTCAGTGAGAGCTGTTGGGAGGCTGGTTCCCTCTGGTGAACAGATGGATCAGACTGTTGTCTGGTACAGTGACTGCTTGCCAGTGGACATCACACCAGAACTGGGGAAGGTGGTACAGCTGCTCAGGACTCGGGTGTCTCCAGATCCTGTTTCAAGTCTTGGCCGTGGTATATCGGGATGACTGGCTCTCCCCATCTCATTGAACTTACTGATTAGATCTGTATCTTCCATCTGTTGTTTAAATACATCAGCATTATCAGCATGTATGTCATTCATGGTGAAGTGATATTTGAATCCTTTTCCCCAGCAGACCATGGCAGATACCAACCACCCAGTGAAGGTCAGTCACAGTTTCAATGTTCTTGAATTTGGGAAAATAGTGATGGATCCACTTGTTCCCAGAGACAGAACCCTTTGTCTCTGACACTGGCTGTGGAGCTGGTGAAGATCTGCTTGTCCAGTGAATTTGTCTTCTCAGATGCTCCCTCAGGTTGGACTCACTTCCACTCAGACTCATAGTCATAAAGCGTGGAAATGGGCCCTTTGGCAAAAACTGACCACACCAATGTCTTGTACAATTGTAACATAACCTCCCATTTCTATACTCAATACTCTGACTGATAAAGGCCAATGTGCTGAAAGCATTCTTAAACATGATATATTCCTGTGACACCACTTTCAATGAACTATGTACCTGTGCTCCCGGATCCCTCAGTTATACAACAATCCCCTGAGCCTGACTAAACGGTGCATGTCCTGCCCTGGATAGACTTTCAAAAATACTACAATTTGCACTAATCTCTATTAATCTCCAACAAGGTTAGACTATAACATTTGGTTCCCTTCTCCTAAATATGTCGGAATGAGCTGCAGATGCTGTTTTACATTGAGGAGAGACAAAAGCTGTTTGGGATCGAGACTCTTCAGTCTATAGAAGGGTCTCGACCCGAAATGTCACCCATTTCTTCTCTCCAGAAATGCCGCCTGTCCCTCTGTTACTCCAACATTTTGTGCTTATACCTCACCAAAATGTTGACATTGAGGATGCCGAAGGCCCAGGCACTGCTCCCTGCAGCACCGTTAAATCACAGCCATCTAGCCCGAGACACTCACATTCATTCCTCATTCCTGTTTCCTGTACGCCCTGTCAGCTTCTAAATTTCATTACAAATCTGCACACAGATTTACATATTCTCATATTAAAGAATGGAAAGTCCAATGTTTATCGAGATAATAATCCGCATCTTTCCCATGTGTAATTTTAGTATCTCTGTGTACGCAGAGTGGTATTTTGTTCTTGATAATGACTGATATCTGACTTCCTCTTGTACAGCACCACCCCATGAGCATTTTCCACCAGGTCATGAACCAGGTAAGATCTGGTCTGACCCAGAGTCAGATATTCACCCCTCGCGCTCCGTCTATATTCTAATGTTGGTCTTCCTCCAATGTTTCAATGTTTTCTACAGCTATGAAATCCAGTTATTATTTTGAATACAGCATCATTCTGAGATGTGATACTTTAACCTTCCCAACAATTTCCTTCCTTTCACTGTGAACTGACCTTGTTTATCCTTCATCAATAGACGGATCAATCCACCTCGTTCCCCTTGGTAACAAACTCGATGACCAGACGTAAAATACCTTTGTTTTTTAAACATAGTTCCCTTGTTCCAGCGATTAAATATTTCATTATGAGAGGTAGCGAGGGGTTCCTTCAGGCTCTCAAGGTGACAGGAAGCCTGAACTTTCCCTGTGCTCCCTCTGCTCGGGCTGTTGGGTTCAGCAACCCATCCACAGTTTAAAATCAGCTTACCTCTGGCATGTGTCCACACCTGGACCATGGTCCGCCTGTCCCTTGTCAACATGGCCTCAGGGGAACCGTGTTGGCTGAGCTCCTGTTGGGAGGCTGGTACCCTCTGGTGACCAGATTCCTTCTCATGGATCAGCTTGTTGTCTGGTGCGGTGACTGCTCGCCGATGGACCTCACACCAGAACCGGTAAGGTGCTACAGCTGCCAAGACTGGGATCTCCAGATCCTGTTCCAAGTCTTGGCCGTTGTATAACGGGATGACTGGCTCTCCCCATCTCATTGAACTGATTGATTAGATTTGTATCTTCCATCTGTTGTTTAAATACATCGGTATCATCAGCATTGATGTCATTTATGGTGAAATTATATTTGAATCCTTTTTCCCAGCAGACCATGGCAGATACCAACCACCCAGTGAAGGTCAGTCACAGTTTGAATGTTCTTGAATTTAGGAAAATAAAGATGGATCCAATTGTTCCCAGAGACAGAACCCTTTGTCTCTGACACTGGCTGTGGAGCTGGTGAAGATCTGCTTGTCCAGTGAATTTGTCGTCTTCTCAGCCGCTCCCTCAGGTCGGAGGGTGACTCACTTCCACTCAGTCTCATAGTCATACAGCATGGAAACAGGCCCTTTGGCAAAAACTTGCCACAATACTCCAAATGTGGCCTCACCAATATCTTGTACAACAGCATCATAACCTCCCAACTTCTGTCCTCAATAATCCAACTGAAAAAGGCCAATGTGCTGAATGCTTTCTGAAACATGATATATTCCTGTGACGCCACTTTCAAGGAACTATGTACCTATGATCCCAGATCCCTCAGTTCTACAACTCTCCCCAGAGCCCTTCTATTCACTGTGATGGCCGTCAAATTTCACTGTACCTTAATTGGTACATGTGACAATTAAATTGAATCTTGAATCTTGCCCTGGTTAGACTTTCAAAAATTCAACAGCTCACATATCTCTATTAACGTCCTTCAAGGTTAAAATATAACATTTGGTTCCCTCACCTAAAATGGATAGGAAGGAATTGCAGATGCTCGTATACACTGAAGATGGACAGAACAATGCTGGAGTAACTCAGCGGGACAGGCAGCGTCTCTGGATGGTAGGAGTGGGTGAGGTTTCGGGTCACGATCTTTCTTCAGTCTATAGCAGGAGTTCGACCCAAAAGGTCACCCATGACATCTCTCCTGTGAGGAAGCCTGTCCCTCTGTTACTCCAGCATTTGTGTCTACCCCTCACCCTAAACATGGATGACATTGAATGTCTGAGGACCAAGCACTGATCCCTACAGCTCCATTCAGTCACTGTAATCGAACCCGAGACACTCCCATTCTTTCTTCATTCCTGTTTCTTGTACGCTTGTCTGCTTCCAAATTTCATTACAAATCTGCAGGCTGATTTACATATTCTCATATTTTAATAAAGGGCAAGTCCAAAGTTTATCGAGATATTAATCTGCATCTTTCCCCTGTGTTATTTTAGTTTCTGTGTATACGCAGTGTGGTACTTTTTTCTTGATAACGTTTGTTATCTAACTTCCTATTTTACAGCACCACCCCATGAGCATTTTGCACCAGCTCATGCACCAGGTAAGATCTGGTCTGACCTAGAGTGGGATATTCACCCCTCGAGCTCCGTCTATATTCTACCGTTGGTTTTCCTCCAGTGTTTCAATGTTTTATTCGAAAAGGAAATCCAATTATCCTTTTGAATACAGCATCATTCTGAGATGTGATACCTTAACCGTCCCAGCAATTTCCTTCCTTTCACTGTGAACTGACCTTGTTATCCTTCATCACTAGACGGACCAGTCCACGTCGTTCTCCTTGGTAACAAACTCGATGACCAGACATAAAACGCCATTGTTTTTGAAACATGGTTCCCATGTTCCAGCGGTGAAATACTTCATGATGAGAGGTAGCGAGGGGCTCCTTGAGGCTGGCAAGGTGACAGGATTCCTGAGCTTTCCCTGTGCTCCCTCTGCTCGAGCTGTTGGGTTCAGCAACCTGTCCACAGTTTAAATTCAGCTTACCTCTGGCGAACACAATCATGTGTCCACACCATGACATAGGGGTCCGCCTGTCCCTTGACAACATGCCCTCTGCGGGGGCAGTGTTGGCTTAACAGGAATTAGGGTCCGAAGTCAGTCCCCTCAGAGACTACAGATGTTGACCATATTCCTTCACGTGGATCAGATTGTTGTCTGGTGCAGTGATTGCTCGCCAGTGGACACACACCAGAACTAGGGAAGGTGGTACAGCTGCTCAGGACTGGGGTGTTTCTAGGCCGTTGTTTAAAGGGATGACTGGCTTTCCTCATCTCATTGAACTTACTGATTAGATCTGTATATACCACTGTTGCTTAAATACATCGGAATCATCAGTCATTTATGGTGAACTGATAGTTGAATCCTTTTTCTCAGCAGACCATGGCAGATACCAACCACCCAATGAAGGTCAGTCATAGTTTGAATGTTCTTGAATTTGGGAAAATAGTGACGGATCCACGTGTTCCCAGCGACAGAACCCTTTGTCTCTGACACTGGCTGTGGAGCTGGTGAAGGCCAATGTACTGAAAGCATTCTGAAACATGATATATTCCTGTGTCGCCACTATCAAGCAATGGTGTACCTATGATCCCAGATCCCTCAGTTCCACAACACGCCCCTGACCCCGACTACACTGTGCAGGTCCTGCCCTGGATAGACTTTCAAAAATACAGCAACTCGCACTTATCTCTATTAACCTCTAATAAGGTTAACCTATAACATTTGGTTCCCATAACCCTAAATATGTCGGATTGAACTGCAGATGCTGGTTTATATTGAAGATAGACAAACGCTGGAGTAACTGTGCAAGTCTGGAGAAGGAATGGGTGGTGTTTTGGATCGAGACTCTTCTTCAGTCTATAGAAGGGTCTTGACCCGAAACGTCACCCATTCCTTCTCTCCAGAAATGCCACCTGTCCCTCTCTTACTCCAACATTTTGTGTCTATCCCTCACCCAAAACATTGACATTGACGATGTCTGAGGCCCAGGCACTGATCCCTGCAGCAGCGTTCAGTCACAGCCATCTAGCCCGAGACACTCACATTCATTCCTCATTCCTGTTTCCTGTACGTTCGTCAGCTTCCAAATTTCATTACAAATCTACACATAGATTTACATATTCTCATAATAAACAATGGAAAGTCCAATGTTTATCGAGATATGAATCCGCATCTTTCCCATGTGTAAATTAAGTTCTTCTGTACACATAGTGTGGTACTTTGTTCTTGATAAAGAATGATATCTGACTTCCTCTTTTACAGCACCACCCCATGAGCATTTTCCACTTGCTCATGAACCAGGTAAGATCTGGTCAGACCCAGAGTCGAATATTCACCCCTCGAGTTCCGTCTATATTCTAATGTTGGTCTTCCTCCAGTGTTTCAATGTTTACAACAGATATGAAATCCTGTTATTCTTTTGAATACAGCATCATTTTGAGATGTGATACCTTAACCTTCCCATCAATTTCCTTTCTTTCACTGTGAACTGACCTTGTTATCCTTCATCACTCGACAGACCAATCCACTTTGTTCCCCTTGGTAACAAACACAATGACCAGACGTAAAATGCCTTTGTTTACAGTACCACCCTGTATTGTCCTCAGTTTAAAATCAGCTTACCTGTAGCGAACTTGAAATTAAACAAGCATGTTCAATTTCAAGTTCACATTTATTGCCACTTGCACCAATTAGGGATGAGTGAAATGTGATTTACCATGCTGCCATACAATCAAAAAGAGCACAATACACAAGAGAATATAACATGAGCATCCACCACAGTGGAATCAACATTCTTCACTGTGGTGGAAGGCAATAACGTTCAGTCAGTCCTCATCCTTTGTTCATCCGTGGTCGGGGCCATGAACCCTCCACAGACACCGCTATGGACGGGCCCTCTCGTCGGGATGCTCAAAACTCCGTCGAGACGGACAGACGCTCCACGGCTTGGAGGTCTCGAATCGGCCGCTTGCTACCGGAGACCGTGGCTTCACGATGATATAGGCCGCAAGCTGGCGGTCGGATCTCTTCTCCAGTGATCCCCGGCGAGGGATCCCAGACTCAGCGGCTAGAAGCTCCGCAGAAGCTCCCCGGCAAGGGACCGCCTGGCTCCGCGATGGAAACTCCGCGCTGCGCCTGCTGTTGAAGCTCTGGGCCCGACTCCGGGAGAGGCCGCAACAATCCAAGCTGTTAGGCCGCAAGGGAGGACGAAAATGCGACTGGGAGAAAAGTCGGATACCATTGAGGTAAGTGACTAAAATACTGTTCCCCCCTATTTCCGGCCCCCACACTAAAACACACTTTAAAAATTCTGTAAACAACAAAAAGTTGAAAGGACGAACAGCTGCCGGCGAGGCTGATAGCTCGCGGCGCTTACCGATGGACGTATAAGTGGGCATGTGCCCACGCCATGACATCGGGGTCCCATTCATTCCTCTTTCCCATACGGCCGTCTGCTTTCAATTTACATATTCTCAAATTATGAAAAAGGGAAAGTTCAATGTTTATCAAGATATTCATTTGCATCTTTCCCATGTGTTATTTAATAGACAATAGGAGCAGGCGTAGGCTATTCGTCCCTTCAAGCCAGCACCACCATTCACTGTGATCATGGCTGATCATCCACAATCAGTATCCCGTTCTTGCCTTCTCCCCATATCCCCTGACTCCGCTATCTTTAAGAGCTCTATCTAACTCTCTCTTGGAAGCATCCAGAGAATTGGCTTCCACAACCTTCTGAGGCAGAGAATTCCACAGATTCACAACTCTCTAGGTGAAAAAGTTTTTCCTCATCTCCGTTCTGATTGGCCTACACCTTATTCTTAAACTGTGGCCCCTGGTTCTGGACTCCCCCAACATCGAGAACATGTTTCCTGCCTCTACCCCGTCCAATCCCTTAATAATCGTATATGTGTCAATAAGATCCTCTCATCCTTCTAAATTCCAGAATAGACAATGCTGAGTTACTCCATTCTCTCAGCATATGACAGTCCAGCCATCCCGGGCATTAACCTCGTGAACATACGCTGCACTCCCTCAATAGCAAGAATGGCCTTCCTCAAATTTGTGGACAAAAACTGCACACAATACTCCAGGTGTGGTCTCACTAGGGAACTGCAGAAGGACCTCTTTGCTCCTATACACAATTCCTTTTGATATGAAGGCCAACATGCCATTAGCTTTCTTCATGGCCTCCTGTACCTGCTTGCTTATTTTCAATGACTGATGAACAAGGACACCCAGATCTCGTTGTAATTCCCCTTTTCCCATCTTGCACCATTCAGATAATAATTTTTCCTTGTCGAGTCTCCGTTGTCGTTGGGCCTAACATCGTGGAGCCTGCGGACTCACCGTCGCGGAGCTGCCCGACTTCGGAGTGCGGAGCTCTGTGGTGGTGTGTGGTTGCGACCCGACTTTGGAGCTTCAGAGGCTTCAGCTGCAGGCCTGTGGACGGTAACATCGGGAGCTCGCGGGACCCTGGTGGGAGACTGCTTTTCGGTGCTCCCGCAATGGCAAACTTTGCCCACCCAATCGAGGGGTTTAAATCGACCTGGAGCGGGGCCTTACATCGCCCGGTGCGGCTTAAAAGGCTGCGGGACATACCATCGCCCGCCGGGGGGCTCTAACATTTAACATGAGGAGCCTCGATCGGCTCAATGCAGCGGTTTGGCTGCTTGACTGCAGGAGCTGTTTTTTTTTGTTTGTATTATGACTGCAGAAACGTAATTTTGTTTGAACTTATGTTCAAATGACAATAAACGATTCTGATTCTGATTCAGATTTACCTTCCTGTTTTTGCCACCAAAGAGGATAACCTCACATTTATCCACATTAAACTGCCTCTACCATGCATCTGTCCACTCACCCAACATGTCTAAGTCACCCTGCATCCTCATAGCATCCTCCTCACAGTTCACACTGCCACCCAGCTGGCTATCTGTGTATACACAGTGTGGTACCTTGTTCTTGATAATGAATGATATCTGACTTCCTCTTTTACAGCGGGATCCTATGAGCTTTTTCCACCACCTCACAAGCCAGGTAAGATCTGGTCTGGCCCAGAGTCCAATATTCACCCCTGGGGAAGGTGGTACAGCTGCACAGGACTGGGGTGTCTCCAGATCATGTTCCAAATTTTGACTGCTGTTTAACGAGATGACTGGCTCTCCCCATATCATTGAACTTATTAATTAGATCTGTATCTTCCATCAGTTGTTTAAATACATCTGTATCATCAGCATTGATGTCATTTATGGTGAAGTGATATTTGAATCCTTTTCCCCAGCAGACCATGGCAGATACCAACCACCCAGTGAAGGTCAGTCACAGTTTCAATGTTCTTGAATTTGGAAAAAGAGTGATGGATCCACTTGTTCCCAGAGACAGAACCCTTTGTCTCAGACTCTAGCTGTGGAGCTGGTGAAGATCTGCTTGTCCAGTGAATTTATCTTCTTCTCAGGCGCTCCCTCAGGTTGGAGGGTGACTCACTTCCACTCACTCATATCCATACAGCGTGGACATGGGCCCTTTGGCAAAAACTGACCACAATACTCCAAATGTGGCCTCATCAATGTCTTGTACAACAGTAACATAACCTCCCAACTTCTATACTCAATACTCTGACTGATGAAGGCAAAGGTGCTGAAAGCAATGTTAAACATGATATATTCTTGTAACGCCACTTTCAAGGAAGAATGTACCAGAACTCCCAGATCCCTCAGTTCTACAGCACACCCCTATGACCGACTACACTGTGCAGGTAGACAAAAGTGCTGATGAAACTCAGCAGGTGCAGCAGCATCTATGGAGCGAAGGAAATAGGTTCTTATACACTGTGCAGGTCCTGTCCTGGATAGACTTAAAAAAATACAACAACTCGCACTTATCTCTATTAAACTCCAAGGTTAAACTATAACATTTGGTTCCCTTACCCTATCTGGTGTTTGGGATTGAGACTCTTCTTCAGTCTATATAAGTGTCTCGACCCAAAACGTCACCCATTCCTTCTCTCCAGAAATGCTGCCTGTCCCTCTGTTACTCAAACATTTTCTGTCTATCCCTCACCCAAAACCTTGACATTGACGATGTCTGAGGCCCAGGCACTGATCCCTGCAGCACCGTTCAATCACAGCCATCTAGCCCCAGACACTCACATTCATTCCTCATTCCTGTTTCCTGTACGTCTGTCAGCTTCCAAATTTAATTACAAATCTCCACACAGATTTACATATTCTCATATTAAACAATGGAAAGTCCAATGTTTATCGAGATATGAATCTGCATCTTTCCCATGTGTAATATAAGTATCTCTGTATATGTAGTGTGGTTCTTTTTCTTGATAATGACTGATATCTGACATCCTCTTTTACAGCGGGACCCTATGATCATTTTCCAGCAGCTCATGAGCCAGGTAAGATCTGGTCCGTCCCAGAGTCGAATATTCACCCTTCGAGCTCTGTCCACATTCATCTGTTGATTTTCCTCCTGTGTTTCAATGTTTACTATGAAAAGGACATCACACCAGAACTGGGGAAGGTGGTACAGCTGCACAGGACTGGGGTGTCTCCAAATCCTGTTCCAAGTATTGGCTGCTGTTTAACGGGATGACTGGCCCTCCCCATCTCATTAAACTTATTAATTAGATCTGTATCTTCCATCTGTTGTTTAAATACATCTGTATCATCGGCATTGATGTCATTTATGGTGAAGTGATATTTGAATCCTTTTCCCCAGCAGACCATGGCAGATACCAACCACCCAGTGAAGGTCAGTCACAGTTTGAATGTTCTTGAATTTGGGAAAATAGTGATGGATCCACTTGTTCACGGAGACAGAACCCTTTGTCTCTGACACTGACCATGGAGCTGGTGAAGATCTGCTTGTCCAGTGAATTTGTCTTCTTCTCAGGTGCTCCCTCAGGTTGGAGGGTGACTCACTTCCACTCTGACTCATAGTCATACAGCGCATGGTAATGAGCCCTTTGGCAAAAACTGACCATAATACTCCAAATATGGCCTCACCAATGTCTTGTACAACAGTAACATAAACTCCCAACTTCTATACTCAATACTCTGATGAAGGCCAAGGTGCTGAAAGCATTCTTAAACATGATATATTCTTGTAACGCCACTTTCAAGGAAGAATGTACCAGAACTCCTAGATCCCTCAGTTCTACAGCACACCCCTGAGCCCGACTACACTGTGCAGGTAGACAAAAGTGCTGGAGAAACTCAGCACGTGCAGCAGCATCTATGGAGCGAAGGGAATAGGTTCTTATACACTGTGCAGGTCCTGCCCTGGATAGACTTTCAAACATACAACAACTCGCACTAATCTCAATTAAACTACAAGGTTAAACTATAACATTTGGTTCCCCAAACCGAAATATGTCGGAATGAACTGCAGATGCTGATATATACTGAGGATAGACAAATGCTGGAGTAACTGTGCAGCTTAGGCAGCATCTCCGGAGAGAAAGAATGGATGGTGTTTGGGATTGCGACTCTTCTATATATAAGGGTCTCGACCCAAAACGTCACCCATTTCTTCTCTCCAGAAATTCCGCCTGTCCCTCTGTTACTCCAACATTTAGTGTCTATCATTCAGTGGTGGCCAGTGCTCTGTTTTTTGCTGTGGCCTGTTGGGGAGAAGGCGCCCGCATGGCGGACAAAAACAGACTGGACAAGCTGATCAGGAAGGCCGGCTCAGTGGTCGGGGCTGAGCAACTAACGGTCCAGCAGGTGGCGGAGGCCAGAACTCTGAACAAATTAGGTTCAATAATGACCAACCCCACTCACCCACTCCACGCCCTGAAGGTGATCAAGAGCAGCATCTTCAGTCAGAGACTGATTGCACCAATGTGCAAAATTGAGAGATATAGGAAGTCTTGTATACCAGCTGCTATAAGGTTTTATAATGCACAAAAATAATTTTGGATTTTTTTTAAAATATTCATTCATTGTATTTTAACTTATTAAGTATGGAAGCTATCTGAGGAAATGTGTGGTGTTATGTCTGTCTTGAAGCTGTTGTGGCACTGTAATTTCCTGTAAAGGATTATTAAAGGTTATTCAATTCAATTCAATCCCTCACCCAAAACCTTGACATTGACGATGTCCGAGGCCCAGGCACTGATCCCTGCAGCACCATTCAATCACAGCTATCTAGCCGCAGACACTCACATTCATTCCTCATTCCTGTTTCCTGTACGTTTGTCAGCTTCCAAATTTAATTACAAATCTCCACACAGATTTACATATTCTCATATTAAACAATGGAAAGTCCAATGTTTATCGAGATATGAATCTGCATCTTTCCCATGTGTAATATCTCTGTATATGTAGTGTGGTTATTTTTCTTGATAATGACTGATATCTGACATCCTCTTTTACAGCGGGTCCCTATGATCATTTTCCACCAGCTCATGAGCCAGGTAAGATCTGGTCCGGCCCAGAGTTGAATAGTCACCCCTCGAGCTCCGTCCATAAACAACTGTTGATTTTCCTCCTGTGTTTCAATGTTTACTACAAAAAGGACATCACACCAGAACTGAGGAAGGTGGTACAGCTGCACAGGACTGGGGTGGCTCCAGATCCTGTTCCAAGTATTGGCTGCTGTTTAACGGGATGACTGGCTCTCCCCATCTCATTAAACTTATTAATTAGATCTGTATCTTCCATCTGTTGTTTAAATACATCTGTATCATCGGCATTGATGTCATTTATGGTGAAGTGATATTTGAATCCACTGAGACAGGACTGGGTCAATGAGAGCTCCTGTTGGGAGGCGGGTTTCCTCTGGTGACCAGATTCCTTCTCATTGTTCAGATTTTGTCCGGTGCAGTGACTGCCCACCAGTGGACATCACACCAGAACTGTGGAAGGTGGTACAGCTGTTCAGGACTAGGGTGTCTCCTGATCCTGGTCCAAGTCTTGGCTGTTGTTTAACGGGATGACTGACTCTTCCCATCTCATTGAACTTACTGATTAAAGGCCCTACGTGGCCCTTTGATAAGGTCCCACATTGGAGATTAGTGAGCAAAATTAGAGCAAAATTAGAGTGCCGCAGGCTCTGCGCCACTCAGTCTTGGAGGCAAAGTCTTCCAGGTATTTAACCAGAAGGGTTTGTGGGACTTCAGGCGCATGTTGGGCACATTGTTCAAGTCAGCATGGATGGGAAGATCAGGGTTAGCTTCAATGGTGCACCAATCTTTTAACATCCTCTCTCTTCTGTGTATGCTGGGAGGGGCGATATGAGAGAGCACAGGGAGCCACTGCAAAGGTGCTGACTTAAGCATCCCTGTGATGACCCGCATTGCAGAGTTAAGGACCGTGTCAACTCGTTTGGTATGGCAGCTATTAGCCCAAGCTGTTGAGCAAAATACGGCTGTTGAGTAGAGTAGGGCTAAGCTTGCGGTACAGAGGGTGTGTGCATTGGATCCCTAGCTGTTGCCTGCAAGTTTCCTGATGATGTTGACCCTTGCTTTCAGTTTATCAGCCACCCTCTTCAGGTGTTCACGATAGGTGAGGGTGCGATCCAGGGTGACTCCGAGGTACTCCGAGATTCTTCACCGGCTTACCACAAAAAGACAATTGGAGCTTTGCATTGGCAAGCCGATTGCTGAGGTGTAAGGCAGTGACAGTTGTCAGATGGGTTCGGGCATGCCCTTCAAGTCTTGGGTTAGCACTATGCTAACCCAAGACTTGGTACTGAAATGCAGAGAAAATTGGTTGGCAGACAGGAAACAAAGAGTAGGGATTAATGGGTCTCTTTCAGAATGGCAGGCAGTGACTAGTGGGGTACAGCAAGTCTCAGTGCTGGGACCCCAGCTATTTACAATATATATTAATAATTTAGATGTAGGGATTAAGAGTAACATTAGCAAATTTGCAGATGACACAAAGCTGGGTGGCAATGTGAACTATGAGGAGGAAGCTATGAGGATGCAGAGTGACTTGGGTGAGTGGGTAGATACATGGCAGATGCAGTTTAAAGTTGATAAATGTGAGGTTATCCACTTTGGTGACAAAAACAGGAAGTCAGATTATTATCTGAATGGTGTCCAGTTAGGAAATTGGATGTATAATGAGATCTGGGTGTCCTTGTTCATCAGTCACTGAAAGTAAGCATGCAGGTACAGCAGGCAGTGAAGAAAGCGGATGGCATGTAGGCCTTAATAACTAGAGGATTATGTATAGGAGCAAAGAGGTCCTTCTTCAGTTGTACATGGTAGTAGTGAGACCACACATGGATTATTGTGTGCAGTTCTGGTCTCCAAATTTGAGGATGGACATTCTTGCTATTGAGGGAGTGCAGCGTTGGTTCACAAGGTTAATTCCCAGGATGGCGGGACTGTCCTATGTTGAAAGAATGGAGCGACTGGGCTTGACTACGCTGGAATTTAGAAGGATGAGAGGGAATCTTATTGAAACATATAAGATTATTAAGGGATTGGACACACTAGAGGCAGGAAACATGTTTCTGGTGTTGGGGGAGTCCAGAACCAGGGGCCACAGGTTAAGAATAAGGGGTAGGCCATTTAGAACGGAGATGAGGAAAATCTTTTTCACCCAGTGAGTTGTGAATCTGTGGAATTCTCTGCCTCATAAGGCAGTGGAGGCCGATTCTGTGGATGCTTTCAAGGGAGAGTTAGTTGGAGCTCTTAAAGATAGTGGAGTCAAGGAATATGGGGAGAGGGCAGGAATGGGGTACTGATTGTGGATGATCAGCCATGATCACGGTGAATGGCGGTGCTGGCTTGAAGGGCCGTCCGTCTGCGTGCGCGTCAATCTTCAAAGCAGCGGTGTTAAATCACAGATAAAAAGAAGACCTGAGAATAGTAAGATTGTGAAGAAACTAGAACTTCCAGATGACCTTGATAGTATGAGGGTGGGAGCGGTGGGCACGTAATTGCTCATCGTAACTCCTCATAAAATCAAGATCAAACTTCAAACTGGTAAGTTTATGACTGATGAGGACCGATTGTTCTGAGCCTCTGAGGTTCTCCGTAACTCTCAGATAGTGGTGTTAGTATGTTACCACCCACACAACCGTTGGTCCTCTGGATATGCCAAGAACTGCATCTCCATCCCTGGCATTCCTGGCCTGCTCTGTTTATCAGGTTCCTGATTAGGAATGTTATGTTGTTCATATTGGTGGTCATGTAGTCCAACCGTAGCTTTTGCAGTGTCTGGACTCTTTGGCAGCATACCACCTTCAGGGTTAGTTATAAGCGGTCCCCACTGTCAAAGTAGGGTTTGTACCATGCTCACATCCCATGTGTCGGTGTACCTTGGCCTTGGAGGTCTTAAATTGTAAATTCCCTTCATGAATTTTGTTGTAAAGGGGTGCGTTCCTATCGAACTGTGCCTGCTTCCGGCATCAGATTGGAGGAGAGTGCGCCTCTGGCACTATAGATGCACTATAATTTAGTTTATAGTTATAGTACAGTTGATAGGAACTCCAAGACATCTGTTATCCGAACTGTGTTGTATTTGTTCGGACAGTCCTATGCCTTGAAATGGCCTCCTCAGAATCTGTAGACCAACAAGTTATACGTTCATGTAGTGGATGGTTGCTCCCTCTAACTGGGTTCACTAGGAGGTCCCTGCTCTTGGGTACAGCCATTACTGGCTGGACTATAATTCCCAAAATATTTGGGGACCAGGCTTTAGGCCAATCTGGCACTACCAATATGCCTGTGGCTGAGTCTTGCTTGATTTTTGTCAAGCATCGGTTTGTGAGACAAATTGGCGGAAAGCACACATAAACATTCCTCCCCAATTGAGGGAGAAAGCATCCACTGCCTTGCTCCTGGATCCAGCTCGCAGGACACATATCTGGGTAACTAATGGTTAGTCTAGATGCAAACGGATCAACATCTGGTATGCCAAATCGTGTAGTTATTTTGTTAAATACTGTCTGATTCAACATCCATTCTGTGTTGTTATTAAACATTCGTGATCCAGCATCTGTCACTGTGTTATATCTACCTCGTAGATTTCCCAAATATTCCTCTCGATACACCAGTGCCAAATGTGGTTCGACAATCTGTTGTAAGATACAGATTTTACACCACTCTTGTTAATGGATGTATGCCACCGCAGTGGTGTTATCAATCTGAATTGAACAAGCACCGGTTGCATATCGCTACAGAGAGTCCATATTGTGCCCCCAACAATTCTGGGTTATTGATTCCATGTGTTGGGGAATTACAGACTCCTGCTCATTCCATCTTCCCCCACAGCTTTAGACTGTGTTATTGTGTCTCCCCATCCTTAGCCACTTGCATAGGTCTGAAGAACCTTCGATGGCTTTCGAACAAAATTTCCCTGAGCTGAGCTAGAATTTGACTATCAGGTCATTGCAGGCTTAATTAATAATTAGGCAAAGTCACCAACATATTTACTGTTTTTGCTAGTAAATTCTAGGTAATTAATTTCCCTTGTAGGTGTCAATTTTGATTTAACTGGATGGATGAGGTAACCAATTCTTTCAAACAGGGTTTTGGTTTGCTTGACTGATGCTTCTGCCAATTCTTGGTGACTCCAAAATGCAAATGTCCTCCAAATATGCCATTACTATGTGGTTTTGAGACCTTTGTAGTCCCAGAATTGGTTTCCGTAGTTTAGTCAATAGTCTAGGAGCTGATGTCAACCCATTTGGCCGAGCCATGCCATCCAGTTAAACTTCAAATATCTCCTGTTCTTAATGAATAGACACCGAATAGTATGCATCTTTGAGGTCGATGCATGCCATGTGACCATTTTATAGGAAGCTCCTATAAAAGAGTAGTTAGACCGTAACAAAAATTGCTGTTTCTAAACGTCTGTAGTGCACAAATGAGTTAAACCTGGATGAAGTGACATCCTCCATCTGTCACCTGTCCTGGAAGGCAATCCTGCCCAAAATACTGGGCCTGCCTTGAAGACAATTCCGGTCCGAGTTCCAAGTCTGCTTGGAACCTATGTATGTAGTGCAGTAAAAAATAATCACATGTTGTTATCTGTTTTTTAAAACCAGATCTGAAATTCATGTTATTGTCATTATGAACAAAAACACAAGAGTAAAATTACCAACATGTAACTGGTCCACAATCCCTTATTTCAGTAAACCCGGACCCACCTACCTCCATAGCTACCGGTGGTCTTGTGCTAAGCCCAAAGGCCCCTGATGCGGGTTCCTTTTCTCTCCTTGATTGGGAGTTGGACTGGTAGGAAGTGTGGATTCCATGTTTCTCCTGACTTCTGCTTGGGTCTTGGTCTGAAAACCTTATCATACTGAGCCTGCCTTGTCGGACAATTCTGGTCATAATTCTGAGTCTGCCTTGAAAGACGACTCTGATCATATTTCCGTGCCCAGCTTTCAAGCTACCACCGGCTTCAGTGAACTGCTTACCATCTATGGAGGTGTGGGGTGTGTTGTTGCCTACTGATGAAGTTTGCTTGTCGTTGGTACCTTGATTGGTCCGACAGTTTTTGCTTCCTTCTTCTGGTCTTACCTGAAGAGAGGATTCGGCGGCTGGTTTGTCTTAAGTCACCCTGATAGCGCTGTTCCCTTGCCGGCATTTGTGCGGATATTCTGTCAACTGCTGTCTCTTGAGGCCATATGCATGTGCTTCAGTATGTTCATACTTTAATTTGAGATTAGTTACCTACTGATCTCGAAACCAAATTTCGTTTGAACGTTATGTGAGGTTCAAATGACAAATGAATGGTATTGTATAGTATTGTAATTTGAGATCAGTTACCTACTGATCACTCACACTGCTCTCCATTGAGAGTGAGATTTGTAGGTAGCCCTGAAAACAGGTGCTGCCGCAGGCCCCTGAGGATACCTGCGCTGACATGGCCCCTCCTGCGGGCCTAAATGAGATTCTTGCTTTGGGTCAGACTGAAACTGACCGTGAATGCTCCTCTCCTCAGAGCAGGAGACATTTTCTAGATCTCTATCCAGGGAAGCACCCAGTGGAACCTGGATGATTGCAGAAGTATTACTTTTCTTTTGTGCTTATTATTTATTTTATGTAAAGCTTTTTGGTGCAAGTTAACTTAAACAGTGCTATATAAGTAAAAGTTACTTACTTACTTCCTTTCTTCTGCTTGTCCCTGGGAAGGTGTTCCCCCCCCCCCCCCCTCTGCTTTTGTACTCTGATTCAGAGTGGTTTCTTCCATATGTACTTCCTCCTCCAATGGGGAAGACATTGGGTTGACCCATTATGCGAGGCTCCCGGTACTGCCTGCTGTAGGCCCCGGGCTGACACAGCTCTCTCCTTAGAGCAGGTCTTTGTTGGAGCAACTTCTCCAAAAGTTGCTCCTATGTGGGAGAGTCATTCTCAGACGCTCTCCGTTGAGGGAGGGTATCCCTTTCCCTCCCCGGACTCTTCTGAGTCAACGGGTTGTTTGACTTGCGGGTGGATTTGCCCGTACTGCAGGACCACCAACGGAGCTCTCCTCCTGCAACAAGTGTCCTGCCGGTTCAGCTGCCGGCGCTGTGTTGGGAAACACCGTCGCCCGCTACTGGAAAATGCTGCGGTCTTCGGCAGCCAACTTCCCCGCAGACCGTATCCTCGACATCAGGGCCCTGAAATTACAAAAGGTTTCAAGCCCGAAAGAACGCAGGTAAGTGATTCAACTTTCCTTACCTGCCCATCCTAACAGCCTGGGAGGACGCAGTGCCTCTCCAGTCCGTCGCTTGTTGTGTTCAGACGTAATGACGCGCACGCAGACAGACGGCCCTTCTTCACGTAGTCACTCACATGACTCCGAAGTAAAATTACTGATATCTGACTTCCTCTTTTACAGCACCACCCTAAACTGCCACAATTGCTTCATCCAGCTAAATTTCAAATATCTTCCATGATTGTGATGAATGGGTACCGAATAGTATGCATCTTGGAGGTCTATGCATGCTAGGTAGTACCCTTTAGAAACCAGCTGTTTGTCAGTAAGAAAAGTTTTGAAATGTTTATACTGCACATTGGAGTTAAGCCTAGTTAGGTCAAGAATAATCCGACACCCACCATCCTTCTTTTGTCTTGGAAATATATTAGAGACAAATTGGTGAGATTGATGAGAAGACTTCTCAATTACACCTTTCTTGACTAATGTTTGAATCTCAGTGTGTACCTCCAAGGATTCCTGTTGTGAAACATCCGGCTAGGTGTATGCTGTGTAGGTGGACATAATTTAAAAATAAATTCAATCCGGAAACCTAGTATACTGTGCAGTGTAAAGAATTCTGATGTTATGCAACACCAATGATTGAAAAACAACCGTAATCTCCCACCCGGTTGTAACTGGCCACCTACCTCCGTGTTTTGTAGAAACTTCTGACCTCGTGTTCTGGAGGGAAATGGTGGCGTGCGCCAGCTGCGCCTACTTGACAAGGGCCGGCTTGGTCCTTGACCTGAATTTGCTTCAGCGGACCGTTTGTCGGGATGCTGCCGTCGGGGAGGATTTTTGCTGACCGGTTGTGCTCTGATGAGGTCAACTGTTTATACCTCATCATCTAGTTCTCTGACCTGCTTGGACAGGTCGTCCCCGAACAGCAAATTCGGTGGCTGCACGCTGCTCGTCTTGCACAGTGCTGCAAATTTAGGATTCAGCATTGGCCGGATCGCAGTCTTCCTCGAACAATTTATTTCAAACTGTGCATTGCACATGAGTGCAAGCGCATCCTGCTGAACTGGGGACAGAGGCTCATCATCCACTGACCCGGCAAAAGCTGTTATCCCTGATGCCAGGAGCTTGAGGATCTTCTGGACCCTTAACTCTTGGGCTCTGATCCCTGCTGCCATGTGCCCTCAGATTGGGTGGTTCACAGCTGGGACCTTGAGCGATGCGCAATTACCCGGTGTTTGGTATTTCTTGTGGGTTTCTTCTATAGTAAGGTCCTATAGTTGATGAGAGACCATATAGTTGATGGGCCTGGCCAGCTCCTCATTGATTTGTTTGCCCGTTCCGGCAGGTATGGCAAATTTGCATGCCATGCTTGGCACCCCTGATTCTTGGTCTCCTTGCCGGGAGGTATGCTCCTCAGCTAGACCTCCGATCTCGGAGTCAGAACAAAACTGACTCCTTGAGCTCACCTCCTCCAAGAGGGAGACATCATGCAGCCCTGTTACAGGTGCTGCTGCCACGGGCCCCCGAGGAGTCCTGCGGGTGACAAGCTCATCTTCCTCGAGCATTTGTTGATGGAACACCCTCTCCATGAGACGTTCCCAGAAATGGCACCATTGTGGGAGAACCAGCCTCCTGGCCCGACTCATCAGAGTCAACGAGCCTCTTTGGGTTTTTTTGGTGGCTTTCCGACCCACCGGAGTCGCCACGGTGCCTTCCACCGGAGGCCACTGGCCGTGCCACCAATGTCTCGGAAGGTGAGAGGGGCAGCCGCCCACTACCCGCATTCCTGTGGTCTTCCGAAGCTGTTTTTGCAGCGGACTGCCTCGACCTTCCTTTCATTGCTTTTTCCATTGCGGTCTCGCTCCTTTAAGACAAGATTTCCCGCCCGGAAAAAAACCTCAGCTAAGTTATAAAAACTTACCTCAGGGTATTTAACTTACCGCTGGCGGAGCTGCGCCCTGCCAGCCGGTCAGTGCGCCATGCGTCAAACGTAATGACGCGCATACGGACTGGCGGGCCTTCTCCACGGAATCACTCACGTGACACCGATGTAAAATACATTCTATCTGGCGGAGATTCGAGATGGAAATTAACACAGATGAATTTGCGACATGTGCCCTGGGATTCAGACAACCCAGACAAAGCTTAACATTTCAACCAATCACCAACTATCCAAATAAGGCTTTGCAACATTATTTAAACTATGTACATCTGGTTTGCATTGGCCCAATCAGTTCCATGCAATTTACACCTTATTGTAAGACTGTGCAGATGACCCATTCTTTCTCTGCAGCTCTTATCTTGGCCACAGACATGCTGGCACCATTCAGCAGCTTGTCCCAGTTCTGCAAAGGCACATTTAACTTGACCAAAATGGCCTAGCAGCACACAAGCACTTACTCAATTTTAATATCCTGGCTGCTCCAATTTAGCCAGGGTTACCAATTTCAGCAACCTGTCCACAGTTTAAAATCAGCTTTCCTCTGGTGAACACAAACATGTGTCTGCACCATGACATGGGGATCCGCCTGTCCCTTGTCAACATAGCCTCAGGGGAGCAGTGATGGCTGAGCAGGATCTGGGAGCTGAAGTCAGTCCCCACTGAGACAGGACTGGGTCAGTGAGAGCTCCTGTTGGGAGGCTGATTGCCTCTGGTGACCAGATTCCTTCTCGTTGTTCAGATTGTTGTGTGGTGCGGTGACTGCACCAGTGGACATCACACCAGAACTGGCGAAGGTGGTACAGCTGTTCAGGACTGGGGTGTCTCCAGATCCTTTTCCAATGTATTGGCCGTTGTTTAACGGGATGACTGTCTCTCCCCATCTCATTGAATTTACTGATTAGATCTGAATCTTCCACCTGTTCTTTAAATACATCGGTATCATCAGCATTGACGTCATTTATTGTGAAGTGATATTTGAATCCTTTTTTCCAGCAGACCATGGCAGATACCAACCACCCAGTGAAGGTCAGTCACAGTTTGAATGTTCTTGAATTTGGGGAAATAGTGATGGAACCACTTGTTCCCAGAGACAGAACCCTTTGTCTCTGGAGCTGGTGAAGATCTGCTTGTCCAGTGAATTTGTCTTCTTCTCAGGCACTTCCTCAGGTTGGAGGGTGACTCACTTCCACTCAGACTCATAGTCATACAGCGTGGAAACTGGTCCTTTGGCAAAAAACTGACCACAATACTCCAAATGTGGCTTCACCAATGTCTTGTACAACAGTAACATAACCTCCCAACTTCTATACTCAATACTCTGACTGATGAAGGCCAAGCTGCTGAAAGCATTCCTAAACATGATATATTCCTGTGACGCTAGTTTCAAGGAACAATGTACCTGTGATCCCAGATCCCTCAGTTCTACAACACTCCCCTGAGCCCGACTACATTGTGCAGGTACTGCCCTGGGTCCTGCCCTGGTTAGACTTTCAAAAATATAACCTCGCAGTAATCTCTATTAACCTCCAACAAGTTTAAACTATAATACTTGGTTCCCTTACCCTAAATGTGGGAATGAACTGCAGATGCTGGACACTGAAGATAGACAAACACTGGAGTTAATGGGCTGTCCCACTTTACAAGCTAATTCAAGAGCTCTCCCGAGTTTAACAAAAAATCAAACTCGTGGTAAGCACGTAGAATGTACATAGCGGGTACGCCGGAGCTCGGGACGTCTCTTAGCGGCTCGTAACGCTAACGGCAGGTACTCTGGAAACACGGTAAGCTCGTGAAGACTTGTGAAGATTATTCAACATGTTGAAAAATATCCACGAGACCCCCGAGTACCTACAAGCGGCCATTACAGTAATTCTCCGAGTTTGAATCAGGGGAAACTCGGGAGAACTGTTGAATTTGCTCGTACAGTGGGACAGCCCCTTAACTGCGCAGGTCAGGCAGCATCTCTGGAGAGAAGGAATGGTTGGTGTTTCAGATCGAGACTCTTCTTCAATCTGTAGAAGGGTCTCGACTCGAAATGTCACTCATTCCATCACTCCAAAATGCCGCCTGTCCCTCTGTTACTCCAGCATTTTGTGCCTATCCCTCACCCAAAACGTTGACATTGACGGTATCTGAGGTCCAGGCAATGATCCCTGCAGCACCGTTCAGTCACAGCCATCTAGCCTGAGATACTCATATTCATTCCTCATTCCTGTTTCCAGTACGTCTGTCAGCTTCCAAATTTCATTACAAATCTGCACATAGATTTACATATTCTCACATTATAAAATGGGAAGTCCAATGTTTTATCAAGATATTAACCCCCATCTTTCCCATGTGTAATTTTTGTATCTCTGTATATGCAGTGTGGTACTTTGTTCTTGAAAATGACTGATATCCGACTTCCTCTTTTACAGCACCACCCCATGAGCATTTTCCACCAGCTCAAGAACCAGGTAAGATCTGGTCTGACCCAGAGTCGGATATTAACCCCTCAAGCTCAATCTAGATTCAACTGTTTGTCTTCCTCCAATGTTTCGATGTTTTCTACAAATAGGAAACCCAGTTATTCTTTTGAATACGTCATCATTTTGAGATGTGATACCTTAACCTTCCCAGCAATTTCCTTTCTTTCACTGTGAACTGACCTTGTTATCCTTCATCACTAGACTGACCAATCCACATTGTTCCCCATGGTAACAAACGCAATGACCAGACGTGAAATACCTTTGTTTTGAAACATGGTTCCCTTGTTCACGCAGAGAAATACTTCATGATGAGAGGTAGTGAGGGGGCTCCTTTAGGCTGGCAAGGTGACAGGATGCCTGAGCTTTCCCTCTGCCCCCCCCCCCCCCCTCCTGCTCGGGCTGTTGGGCTCAGCAACCTGTCCACAGTTTAAATTCAGCTTCCCTCTGGCGAATACAAGCATGTGTCCACACCTTGCCATATGTGTCCGCCTGTCCCTTCTCAACATGGTCTCAGTGGAACAGTGAAGTCAGTCCCCACTGAGACAGGACTGGGTCAGTGAGAGCTTCTGTTGGGAGGCTGGTTCCCTTTGGTGACCAGATTCCTTCTCGTGGATCAGATTGTTGTCTGGTGCAGTGACTGCTCACCAGTGGACATCACACCATAACTGGGGAAGGTGGTACAGCTGCTCAGTACTGGGGTGTCTCCAGATCCTTTTCCAAGACTTGGCCTTTGTTTCACGGGATGACTTGAAAAGGGAACGGGTTTGATAAGGGAACTTGAGGTTAAGGAGCCTTTAGGAGGTAGTGACCAAGTTTTAATCTACAATTTGAGAGGGAGAAGGGTAAATTGGAGGTGTCGGTGTTATGGTTGAACATAGCGGAATCTGGAGTCATGAGGGAGGATCTGGCCAAAGTTGACCGGAAACATATCCTAGCAGGGATGACAGCGGAACAACAATGGCAGTTATTTCTGGGAATAATACAGAAGGTGCAGGATCAATTAATTCCAAAGAGGAAGAAAGATTCCAACTGGAGTAAGGGGAGACCGTGGCTGACAAGGGGGGAAAAAAGGGATAGTATAAAAATAAAAGAGAAGAAGTACAAAGATGAGCGGGAAGCAAGAGGATTGGGTAATGTTTACAGAGCAACAGAAGATAACTGAAAAGGCAACGCGGGAGAAAAGATGTGGTACGAAGGTAAGCTGGCCAAGAATATAAAGGAGGATAGTAAAAGCTTCTTTAGGTATGTGAAGAGGAAAAAATCAGTTAAGACCAAAGTTGGACCTTTGAACACTGAAAAAGATGAATTTATTATGGAGAAGAAAGAAATGGCAGATGAGTTGAACAGGTACTTTGGATCCGTCATCACTAAGGAAGACACAAACTATTTTCTTGATGTACTAATGGTCAGAGGATCTGGGGTGATTGAGGAACTGAAGGAAATCCACATTATGCAAGAAATGGTGTTGGGTAGACTGATGGGACTGAATTCCGATAAATCCCCAGGGCCTGATGGTCTGCATCCCAGGGTACATAAGGAAGTGGCTTTAGAAATCGTGGACGCATTGGTGATCATTTTCCAATGTTCTATAGTTTGGAACATAACATATACCAACCACCCAGTGAAGGTCAGTCACAGTTTGAATGTTCTTGAATTTGGGAAAATAGTGATGGATACACTTGTTTTATCGAGATATTAATCTGCATCTTTCTCATGTGTAATTTTAGTTTCTCAGTACACGCAGTGTGGTACTTTGATCTTGATAATGACTGATATCTGACTTCTTCTTTTACAGCACCACCCCATGAATATTTTCCACCTGCTCATGAACCAGGTAAGATCTGTTCTGACCCAAAGTTGAATATTCACCCCTCGAGCTCCGCATATATTCTAATGGTCTTCCTCCAATGTTCAAATGTTTTCTAAAAAATAGGAAATCCAGATATTATTTTGAATACAGATTCATTTTGGGATATGATACCATAACCTTTCCAACAATGTCCTTCCTTTCACTGCGAACTGTCCTTGTTATCCTTCATCACTAGAAGAACCAACCCACTATGTTCCCCTTGGTAACAAACTCGATGACCAGACGTAAAATGCCTTTGTTTTTGAAACATGGTTCCCTTGGTCCAGCGGTGAAATACTTCATTATGAGAGGTAGTGAGTGGCTCCTTGAGGCTGGCAATTTGACAGGAAGCCTGAGCTTTCCCTGTGCTCCCCCTGCTCGGGCTGTTGGGTTCAGCAACCTGTCCACAGTTTAAAGTCAGCTTACCACTGGCGAATACAAGCATGTGTCCACATCTTGACATAGGGGTCCGTCTGTCCCTTGTCAACATGCCCTCAGGGGAGCAGTGAAGTCAGTCCCCACTGAGACAGGACTGGGTCAGTGAGAGCTCCTGTTGGGAGGCTGGTTCCCTCTGGTGACCAGATACCTTCTCGTGGATCAGATTGTTGTCAGGTGCAGTGACTGCTAGCCAGTGGACATCACACCATAACTGGGGAAGGTGGTACAGCAGCTCAGGACTGGGGTGTCTCCAGATCTTGTTCCAAGTATTGGCCGTTGTATATCGGGATGACTGGCTCTCCCCATCTCATTGAACTTAATGATTAGATCTCTATCTTCCATCTGTTGTTTAAATACATCAGTATCATCAGCATTGATGTCATTTATGGTGATGTGATATTTGAATCATTTTCCCCAGCAGACCATGGCAGATACCAACCACCCAGTGAAGGTCAGTCACAGTTTGAATGTTCTTGAATTTTGGAAAATAGTGATGGATCCATGTGTTCCCAGAGACATAACCCTTTGTCTCTGACACTGGCTGTGGAGCTGGTGAAGATCTGCTTGTCCAGTGAATTTGTCTTCTTCTCAGGTGCTCCCTCAGGTTGGAGGGTGACTCACTTCCACTCAGTCTCATAGTCACACAGCATGGAAACGGGACCTTTGGCAAAAACTGACCATAGTACTCCAAATGTGGCCTCACCAATGTCTTGTATAACTGTAAGATAACCTCCCAACTTCTATACTCAATACTCTGACTGATGAAGGCCAAGGTGCTGAAAGCATTCTTAAACATAATACATTCCTGTGACGCCATTTTCAAGGAACAATGTACCTGTGCTCGCAGTCCTTCAGTTCCACAACACTCCATTGAGCCCGACTACACTGTGCAGGTCCTGTTCTAGATAGATTTTCAAAAATACAACATCTCGCACTAATCTCTATTAATCTCCAACAAGGTTAAATTATAATAATTGATTCCCTTATCCTAAATATGTTGGAATGAACTGCAGATGCTGGTTTACACTGAAGATTGAGAAACGCAGGGGTAACAGGTCAGATAGCATCTCTGGAGAGAAAGAATGGGTGGTGTTTCGAGACTCTTCTTTAGTCTATAGAAGGGTCTCGAACCGAAACGTCACCCATTCCTTCTCTCCAGAAATGCCACCTGTCCCTCTCTATCCCTCACCCAACCATTGACATTGGCGATGTCTGAGGTCCAGGCACTGATCCCTGCAGCACCGTTCAGTCACAGCCATCTAGCCCGAGATACTCATTCATTCCTCATTCGTGTTTCCAGTACGTCTTTCAGCTTCCAATTTTCATTACAAATCTGCACACATATTTACATATTCTCATATTAAACAATGGAAAGTCCAATGTTTATCGAGATATTAATCCGCATCTTTCCCATGTGTAATTTAAGTATCTCTGTATATGCAGTGTGGTACTTTGTTCTTGATAAAGTTTGATATCTAACTTCCTATTTTACAGCACCACCCCATGAGCATTTTCCACCAGCTTATGAACCAGTTATGATCGGGTCTGCCCCAGATCAGATATTCACCCCACAAGCTCCGTCTATATTCTACTATTGGTCTTCCTCCAATGTTTCAATGTTTTCTACAAATAAGAAATGCAGTTGTCCTTTTGAATACAGCATCATTCTGAGATGTGATACCTTATCTTTCCCAGCAATTTCATTCCATTCACTGTGAACTGACCTTGTTATCCTTCATCACCAGACAGACCAATCCACTTTGTTCCCCTTGGTAACATACACAATGACCAGACATAAAATGCCTTTGAAACATGGTTCCCTTGTTCCAGCGGTGAAATACTTCACGATGAGAGGTAGTGAGGGGCTCCTTGAGACTGGCAAGGTGACAGGAAGCCTGAGATTTCCCTGTGCTCCCTCTGCTCGGGCTGTTGGGTTCAGCAACCTGTCCACAGTTTAAAACCAGCTTCCCTCTGGGGAACACAAGCATGTGTCTACAACTTCTATGGAGGCCAATGTGCTGAAAGCTTTCTTAAACATGCTGTAGTCCTGTGACGCCACCCGTACTGTACCAACTATGTACCCGCTATCCCAGATCCCTCTGCTGTACAGCACCCCCTGGAGCCCCACTATTCACTTAGTAGGTCCTGCCCTGGTTAGACTTTCCAAAATGCAACAGCTTGCATTCATCTCTATTAACCTCCTTCAAGGTTAAACGATAACATTTGGTTCCCTTACACAAAATGTGCAGGAAGGAACTGCAGATGCTGGTTTACACTGAAGATAGACACAAAATGCTGGAGTAAAGATTTCTATAGACTGAAGAAAGGACTTGACCCAAAACGTCACCTATTCCTTCTCTCCAGTGAGGCCGCTTCTTCCTCTGTCACTACAGCTTTTTGTGTCTACCCCTCACCCAAAACATTGATGATCTTAACAATGCCTGAGGACCAGGCACTGATCCCTGCAGCATCGTTCAGTCACTGCCTTCTATCCCGAGACACTCCCATTCAATACTCATTCCTGTTTCCCGTACGTCCGTCTGCTTTTAATTTACTTATTCTCAAATTTTTATCAAGGGAAAGTTCAATGTTTATCAAGATATTAATCTGCATCTTTCCCATTGTTATTTAAGAAACAATAGGCACAGTAGTAGGCCATTCGGCCCTTCGAGCCAGCAGTGCCATTCACTGTGATCATAGCTGATCATCCACAATCAGTACCCCGTTCTTACCTTCTCCCCATATCCCTTGGCTCCGCTATCTTTGTGCTCTATCTAACTCTCTCTTGAAAGCATCCAGAGAATTGGCCTCCACAGACTTATGAGGCGGAGAATTCCACAAATTCACAACTCTCTAGGTGAAAAACCTTTTCCTTATCTCATGTTCTAAATGGCCTACCTCTTATTCTTAAACTGTGCCCCTGGTTCTGGACTTGCCGGACATCAGGAACATGTTTCCTGCCTCTACCGTGTCCAATTCCTTAATAATCTTATATGTGTCAATAAGACTTCCTCTCATCCTTCTAAATTCCATAGTATACAAGCCCAGTCGCTCCATTATATCAACATATGACAGTTCCGCCATCCTGGGATTTAGCCTCGTGAACATACGCTGCACTCCCTCAGTAGCAAGAATGTCCTTCCTCAAATTTGGAGACAAAAACTGCACACATTACTCCAGGTGTGGGCTTACTAAGGCCATGTACAACTGCAGAAAGCTCTTTTCTCCTATACTCAACTCCTCTTGTTATGGAAGCCAACATGCCATTAGCTTTCTTCACTGCCAGCTGTACCCGCATGCTTCTTTTCAATGACTGATAAACAAGCACCCCCAGATCCCGTTGTACTTCCCTGTTCCCAACTTGATGCCAATCAGATAATAATCTGCCTTCCTGTTTTTGCCACCAATGTGAATAACCTCACATTTATCCACATTAAACTGCATCTGTCATGCATTTGTCCACTCACCCAAAATGTCCAAGTCACCCTGCATCCTCATAGCATCCTCCTCACAGTTCACACTGCCACCCAGCTGGGTATCTGTGTATATATATATACACAGTGTGGTACCTTGCTCTTGTAAATGACTGATATCTGACTTCCACTTTTACAGCGGGACCCTATGATCATTTTCCATCGGCTCATAAACCAGGTAAGATCTGGTCTGGCCCAGAGTTGGTTATTCACCCCTCAAGCTCCATCCATATACATTTGTTGGTTTTCCTCCAGTGTTTCAATGTTTACTATGAAAAGAAAATCCAGTTATCCTTTTGAGTACAACATCATTTTGAACTTAAGTACCTGTGTCCAAATTTAAAATTACATGGCCTTGGTTGAATGTCTCCTCACCGAGAACTGTCCTTGTCAACAATATCTTTGGGGAGCAGTGATGGCTGAGCAGGAACTAGGGGCTGAAGTGAGGCTGGTTCCCTCTGGTGACCAGATCCCTTCTCGTGGATCAGATTGTTGTCTGGTGCAGTGACTGCTCGCCAGTGGACATCACTGCAGATGTGGGGAAGGTTGGATCATTGGCTCAGGTGTCTGGGATGTCTCTAGATAATGCTCCAAGTATTGGTCGTCGTATAAGGGATGACAGGCTCTCCTCATTGAACATACTGATTAAATCTGTATCTTCCATCTATTGTTTAAATACATCAGTATCATCGGCATTGATGTCATTTATGGTGAAGTGATATTTGAATCCTTTTCCCAGCAGACCATGGCAGATACCAACCACCCAGTGAAGGTCAGTCACAATTTGAATGTTCTTGAATTTGGGAAAATAGTGATGAGTCCACTTATTCCCAGAGACAGAACCCTTTACCTCTGACACTGACTGTGGAGCAGGTGAAGATCTGCTTGTCCAGTGAATTTGTCTTCTCAGGCGCTCCCTCAGTTTGGAGGGTGACTCACTTCCACTCAGACTCGTATCCATACAGTGTGGAAAAGGGCCCTTTGGCAAAAACTGACCACAATACTCCAAATGTGGCCTCACCAATGTCTTGTACAACTGTAACATAACCTCCAAACTTCTATACTCAATACTCTGACTGATGAAGGCCAATGTGCTGAAAGCATTCTTAAACATGATATATTCCTGTGACACCACTTTCAGGGAACTATGTACCTGTGCTCCCAGATCCCTCTGCTGTACAGTCCTCCCTGGAGCCCCGCTATTCACTGCGAAGGTCCTGCCCTGGATAGACTTTCAAAAATACAACAACTCGCACTAATCTCTATTAATCTCCAACAAGGTTAAATTATAATATTTGGTTCCCATCTCCTAAATATGTTGGAATGAACTGCAGTTGCTGGTTCATACTTAGGATAGGCAAATGCTGGAGTAATTGCGCAGCTTGTGCAGCATCTCCGGAGAGAAAGAATGGATGGTGTTTCGGATCGAGGCTCTTCTTCAGTCTATAGAACGGTCTCGACCCTAAACGTCACCCATTCCATCTCTCCAGAAATGCCACCTGTCCCTCTGTTACTCCAACATTTTGTGTCTATCCCTCTGTTACTCCACCATTTTGTGTCTATCCCTCACCCAAAACGTGACGTTGACGATGTCTGAGGTCCAGGCACTGATCCCTGCAGCATCGTTCAGTCACAGTCATCTAGCCCGAGACACTCACATACATTCCTCATTCCTGTGTCCTGTACGTTTGTCAGCTTCCAATTTTCATTACAAATCTCCACACAGATTTAAATATTATTATATTAAACAATGGAAAGTCCAATGTTTATCGAGATATTAATCCGCATCTTTCCCATGTGTAATTTTAGTATCTCTGTATACGCAGAGTGGTACTTTGATCTTGATAATGACTGATGTCTGAATTTCTCTTTTACAGCACCACCCCATGAGCATTTTCCACCAGGTCATGAACCAGGTAAGATCTGGTTTGACCCAGAGTCAGATATTCACCCTTCGAGCTTCGTCTATATTCTAATGTTGGTCTTCCTCCAATGTTTCAATGTTTTCTACAAATATGAAATCCAGTTATTCTTTTGAATACAGCATCATTTTGAAATGTGATACCTTAACCTTCCCAGCAATTTCCTTCCTTTCACTGTGAACTGACTTTGTTATCCTTCATCACTAGAAGGACCAATCCACTTAATTCCCCTTAGTAACATACACAATGACCAGACGTAAAATGCCTTTGTTTTTGAAGCATGGTTCCCTTGTTCCAGCGGTGAAACACTTCATGATGAGAGGTAGTGAGGGGCTCCTTGAGACTGGCAAGGTGACAGGAAGCCTGAGCTTTCCCTGTGCTCCCCCTGCTCGGGCTGTTGGGTTCAGCAAACTGTCCACCGTTTAAAATCAGCTTCCCTCTGGCGAACACAAGCATGTGTCCACAACTTCTATGGAGCCCAATGTGCTGAGAGCATTGTTAGTCCTATGACGCCACTTTCAGGGAACTATTTACCCGCTATCCCAGATCCCTCTGCTGTACAGCACTCCCTGGAACCCCACTATTCACTGTGTAGGTCCTGCCCTGGTTAGACTTTCCAAAATGAAACAGCTTGCATTCATCTCTATTAACCTCCTTCAAGGTTAAACAATAACATTTGTCCCTTACACAAAATGTGCTGGAAGGAACTGTAGATGCTGATTTGCACTGAAGATAGACACAAAATGCTGGAGTGAAGATTTCTGTAGACTGAAGAATGGACTTGTCCCAAAACGTCACCTATTCCTTCTCTCCAGTGAGGCAGCTTCTTCCTCTGTCACTCCAGATTTTTGTGTCTACCCCTCACCCAAAACATTGATGATATTAACAATGTCTGAGGACCAGGCACTGATCCCTGCAGCATCGTTGAGTCGCTGCCATCTATCCCGAGACACTCCCATTCAATCTTCATTCCTGTTTCCCGTACGTCCGTTTGCTTTCAATTTACATATTCTCAAATTTTTATCAAGGGAAAGTTCAATGTTTATCAAAATATTAATCTGCATCTTTCCCATTGTTATTTAATAGGCAATGGGCGCAGGAGTAGGCCATTCGGCCCTTCGAGCCAGCACCGCCATTCACTGTGATCATGGCTGATCATCCACAATTAGTGCCCCGTTCCTGCCTTCTCCCCAAATCCCTTGACTCCGCTATTTTTAAGTGCCCTATCTATCTCTTGAAAGCATCCAGAGAATTGGCCTCCACTGCCTTATGAGGTAGAGAATTCCACAAATTCACAACTCTCTAGGTGAAAAACGTTTTCCTCATCTCGTGTTCTAAATGGTCTACCCCTTATGCCCCTGTCCCACTTAGGAAACCTGAACGGAAACCTCTGGAGACTTTGCGCCCCACCCAAGGTTTCCGTGAGGTTCCCGGAGGTTTTTTCAGTCTCCCTAATGGTCGAAAGTGGTTTTCTCTTCTATGTTCCGGCGATTATTTCAAAAAATTAAAAACCGGCCTTGACTAAAAATAGGTTGCCGTTTTAAAAATCGGTAATTTTCTAGTCGAAGCCGGTTGCGATGCTAGTTGGATGTGGTTGCTGGTAGTGGAAGGTAAACCTCCGGGAACCTCAAGGAAACCTTGGGCGGGACGCAAAGTCTCCAGAGGTTTCCATTCAGGTTTTCTAAGTGGGACAGGGGCATTATTCTTAAACTGTGCCCCTGGTTCTGGACTTGCCGAACATTGGGAACATGTTTCTTGCCTCTACCGTGTCCAATCCCTTAATAATCTAATGTGTATCAATAAGATAGCCTCTCAACTTTCTAAATTCCAGAGTATACAAGCCCAATCGCTCCATTCTATCAACATATGACAGTCCCGCCATCCAAGGAATTAGCCTCGTGAACATACGCTGCACTCCATCAGTAGCAAGAATGTCCTTCCTCAAATTTGGAGACAAGAACTGCACACATTACTCCAGGTGTGGTCTCACTAGGGCCATGTACAACTGCCAAAGGACCTCTTTGCTCCTATACTCAACTCCTCTTGTTATGGAAGCAAACATGCCATTAGCTTTCTTCACTACCAGCTGTACCTGCATGCTTCTTTTCAATGACTGATCAACAAGGACCCCCCAGATCCCTACTTCCCCTTTTCCCAATTTGACGCCATTCAGATAATAATCTGCCTTCCTGCTTTTGCCACCAAAGTAGATAACCTCACATTTATCTACATTAAACTGCATTTGTCCACTCACCCAACATGTCCAAGTCACCCTGTATCGTCATAGCATCCTCCTCACAGTTCACACTGCTACCCAGCTGCGTATCTGTGTATATATATACAGTGTGGTACCTTGCTCTGGAAAGTGACTGATATCTGACTTCCACTTACAGCGGGACCTTATGCTCATTTTCCACCAGCTCATAAGCCAGGTAAGATCTGGTCTGTCCCAGAGTCGAATATTCACCTCTCGAGCTCCATCCATATATATATATATGTTGGTTTTCCTCCAGTGTTTCAATATTTACTACGAAAAGTAAATCCAGTTATCCTTTTGAATACTTCATCATTTTGTAATTACGAACCTGTCCAAATGTAAAATCAGATTGCCTTGGTTGAATGTCTCCACACCGAGACACCTGTCCCTTGTCAACAATAATTTGGGGGAGCAGTGATGGCTGAGCAGGAACGGGGGGCTGAAGTCAGTCCCCACTGAGACAGGACTGGGTCAGTGAGAGCTCCTGTTGCGAGGCTGGTTCCCTCTGGTGGGCAGATTCCTTCTCGTGGATCAGATTGCTGTCTGGTGCAGTGACTGCTCGCCAGTGGACATCGCTCCAGAACTGGGGAAGGTTGGATCATTGAGTCAGGACAGGGGTGTCTCCAGATCACGTTCCAAGTATTGGTCATCGTATAATGGGATGACTGGCTCTCCCCCTCTCATTGAACTTACTGATTAGATCTGTATCTTCCATCTGTTGTTTAAATACATCGGTGTCATCAGCATTGATGTCATTTATGGTGAAGTGATATTTGAATCCTTTTCCCCAGCAGACCATGGCAGATACCAACCACCCAGTGAAGGTCAGTCACAGTTTCAATGTTCTTGAATTTTGGAAAATAGTGATGGATCCACTTGTTCCTAGAGACAGAACCCTTTGTCTCTGACTCTAGCTGTGGAGCTGGTGAAGATCTGCTTGTCCAGTGAATTTGTCTTCTTCTCAGGCACTCCCTCAGGTTGGAGGGTGACTCATTTCCACTCAGACTCATAGCCATTCAGCATGGAAACGGGCACTTTGGCAAAAACTGACCTCAATACTCCAAATGTGACCTCACCAATGTCTTGTACAACAGTTACATTATCTCCCAACTTCTATGCTCAATACTCTGACTGATGAAGGCCAAGGTGCTGAAAGCATTCTTAAACAAGATATATTATTGTGAAGCCACTTTCAAGGAACTATGTACCTGTGATCCCAGATCCCTCAGTTCCACAACACACCCCTGAGCCCGACTGCACTGTGCAGGTCCTGCCCTGGACAGACTCAATTACTTACGAATAACATGGAATAACTCGGAGTGGCGGCGCGGCTCTGGCTGCAGCGGCTTACCGGCGGTCCCGTTGTCTTTGTGCTTTTTATGTTGTTTATTTTGTTTGTTTAGTCTAGTTTTTGGTTTTAGCTTGTGTTTTTGGGGGGGGGGTTGAAACGGGGTTTGCAGTCTCTCCCTGCAGGGGAATACGACCTTTTTGTCGTATTCCCCTTCTCTGCCTCCGTCTGCGCTGAGGCCTAATGGAGCTGACGACCTCGAGGCTCCGGAGGCAGAGCACCGTCAGGACTCGCCCTGAGCTCGCTCCCGTGAGGGTCCGGCTCAGGGCTGGAAGAGGCTGGGACGCTCCCGTGAGGGCGGCCAGCCCGAGGGTGGAACGAGGCTCCCGTCGGAGCGGCCGAGCTCGGGAAGGTGCGGCGCTGGCAGCCCGAGGGAGGTTCGGCGCCCAAGTCGGGGCGGCCCGGTCCGGGGGAGAAAGCGACGCCCAAGTCGGGGCGGCCCGGTCCGGGGGAGAAAGCGACGCCCAAGTCGGGGCGGCCCGGTCCGGGGGAGGTTCGGCGCACGTGTCGGGGCGGCACGGTCCGGTGGAGGTTCGGCGCCCAAGTCGGGGCGGCCCAGCCAGAGGCTGAAGACGGCGCAGTACTCACATGAGGGTGGCTGGGACGGTGTTCTGGCGGCGGTGGCCTGAGTCCGGGGTTCGGCCGCGGGCCAGCAGCTGCTTCTGCAGAACTGGTGGGCGGCAGCTTCAACCACCCCGGTCCGCGGTGTTTGAGCCGCGGGACTGTTCTTAACATCGTCCGGGGGGCGGGTATCGCCCCAGCGCAGAGGGAGAAGAGGAGGGAAGAGACTGCGACCTAAGACTTTTGCCTCCATCACAGTGAGGAGATGCTGGGTGGACTCACTGTGGTGGATGTTAATATGTGTTTATTGTTGTTTTATTGTATGGTATTATATGTATGACTGCAGCAATTTCATTCAGACTTCTGAATGACAATAAAAGGCTATCTATCTATCTATCTATCTATCTATCTATCTATCTATCTATCTATCTATCTATCTATCTATGCCGACATACTACAACCTACTTCGACTAAACCTACGCGTAAAAAAGTATCGATTTTTTTCACGGCAACCTTTTTTTATTCGCAAGCATTTTTTAGCATGTTGAAAAATATGCCTCGACCTAGCTGAGGCCTCGAGAACGCGGGGACTACTCTTGAGCATGAAGGAGACTTACAAATACCACGTAGGACCTCGTGTCGACCATGAGTCGAGGGCAAACTTTTCTAAACTCGCCACTTAGGTCCCGCAGTGGGACAGCCCCTATACAGTGTGGAAACGGGCCCTTCTGCCCACCGAGTCCACACCCACCAGTGATCCCCGCACAATAACACTCACTAGGGCCAATTTTGCATTATATCATCCAAATATCCTGCAACCTGCATGTCTACTGAGTGTGGAAGTGAACCGAGGAATTCGAAAAAACCCACGCAGGTCATGGGGTGAACGTCAAAAATTCCATTAAGACTGCTCCCATAGTCAGGATCGAACCCTGGTCTCTGGCACCATAAGACAGTAGCTCTACTGCAGCGTCACCGTGCCTCCCTAACGAGGGGCTACCTGAGGTTGGCAAGGTGACAGGATGTATGAGCTTTCCAAAGATAGAACAATGCAGGCGTAACTCAGCGGGACAGGCAGCATCTCTGGATGGTAGGAGTGGGTGAGGTTTCGGGTCACGATCTTTCTTCAATCTTTTGCAGGGTCTCGACCCAAAAGTCACCCATTCCTTCTATCCTGTGAGGAAGCCTGTCCCTCTGTTACTCCAGCATTTTGTGTCTACCCCTCACCCAAAACAGTGAAGACATTGAATGTCTGATGACCAAGCATTGATCCCTACAGCTCCATTCAGTCACTGCCATCGAACCCGACACTCCCATTCTTTCTTCATTCCTGTTTCTTGTATGCTTGTCTGCTTCCAAATGTCATTACAAACCTGTAGGCAGATTTACATATTCTCATATTTTAATAAAGGGTAAGTCCAACATTTATTGAGATATTAAGCTGCATCGTTCCCATGTGTTATTTTAGTTTCTGTGTGTACGCAGTGTGGCACATTGCTCTTGATAATGTGTGATATCTAACTTCCTATTTTACAGCGGGACCCTATGAGCATTTTCCACCAGCTCATGAACCAGGTAAGATCTGGACTGAGGCTGTCAGATATTCACACCTTGAGCTCCGTCTATATTCTATTGTTTGTTTTCGTCCAGTGTTTCAATGTTTCCTTCGAAAAGGAAATCCAATTATCTTTTTGAATACAGCATCGTTTTGAGATGATAACTTAACCTTCCCAGCAATTTCCTTCCTTTCACTGTGAACTGACCTTGTTATCCTTCATCACTAGACGGACCAATCCACGTCGTTCCCCTTGGTAACAAACTCAATGTCCAGATGTAAAATTCCATTGTTTTTGAAACATGGTTTCCTTGTTCCAGCAGTGAAACATTTCATGATGAGAGGTAGTGAGGGGCTCCTTGAGGATGACAGGATGCCTGAGCTTTCCCTGTGCTCCCTCTGCTCGTGCTGTTGGGTTCAACAACTTGTCCACAGTTTAAATTCAGCTTACCTCTGGTGAACACAAGCATGTATCCACACCATGACATAGGGGTCCGCCTGTCCCTTGTCAACATGCCCTTGGGGGAGCAGTGTTGGCTGAATAAGGACAGGGGGCTGAGGTCGGTCCCCCCAGAGACAGGACTGGGTCAGTGAGAGATCCTGTTCGGTGGCTGGTTCCCTCTTGTTACCAAATTCCTTCTCAGATTATTGTCTGGTGCAGTGACTGCTCGTCGGTGGACATCATGAGCAGCGGCAGAGCTGCACAGAACTGGTGTGTCTCCAGATCCTATTCCAAGTATTGGCCGTTGTATAATGGGATCACTGGCTCTCTCCATCTCATTGAACTTGCTGATTAGATCTGTATCAAGATCAAGATTCAAGATTCAATTTAATTGTCATTTGGACCCCTTGAGGTCCAAACGAAATGCCGTTTCTGCAGCCATACATTACAAACAAATAGACCCAAGACACAACATAATTTACGTAGACATCCATCACATCGCTGTGATGGAAGGCCAAAAAAACGTATCTCTACACTACACTCTCCACCTCCCCCCCCCCCCCGATGTCAGAGTCAAAGTCAAAGCCCCCGGCTGGCGATGGCGATTTTCCCGCGGCCTTTAAAGCCACGCCGGGTGGTGCAAGGTCGCACACCGGGTCTTGGTGTTAGAGCCCCCGGCGTGCGCTCGCAGAGTCCCGAAGCCATTCGAAGCCGCGCGGGACGGTGATGTCAGGCCCCGCTCCAGGAGCTCTTCAACACCGCAACTCGGGCGGGAGAAGTCGCGTTGCGAGAGCCCTGAAAAGCGGTCTCCCTCCAGGGACCCGCGGGCTCCCGGTGCCGCCGTCCGCCTGACCCGCAGTTGCAGCCTCCAAATCTCCTGAGGTCGGGCCGCAGCAGCAGCAGCGCTCCACCACCGCTCCGGACTCGGCCAGCTCCGCGACGGTGAGGTGAGTCGGCACCAGAGTCCCCGGTCTTCTCCTGTTGGAGGCCGCTCCTCGTTGCAGCCCCAACGACAACGGAGACCCGACAAGAAAAGGTCGGGTCGCCCATGCAGGGAGAGATTTAAAAGTTACCCCCTCCCTCCCACCCCACCCACACACACCCCAACAAAAAATAACAAAAACTACATAGAAACATAGACAAAAAATAATAAAAACGCGGACGGGCTGCAGAGGCCGCTGCTGACGAGAGTCGCGCCGCCAATCTTCCATCTGTTGTTTAAATACGTCGGTATCATCAGAATTATATCATTTATGGTGGTGATATTTGAATTCTTTTTCCCAGCAGACCATGGCAGATACCAACCACCCAGTGAAGGTCAGTTTGAATGTTCTTGAATGTGGGAAAATAGTGATGGATCCACTTGTTCCCAGAGACAGAACCATCTATCTCTGTCACTGGCTGTAGAGCTGGTGAAGATCTGCTTGTCCAGTGAATTTGTCTTCTTCTCAGGCGCCCCCCTCGGGTTGGAGGGTGACTCACTTCCACTCAGACTCATAGTCATTCAGCGTGGAAACGGGACCTTTGGCAAAAACTGACCACAATACTTCAGATGTGGCTTCACAAATGTCTTGTACAACTGTAACATAACCTCCCAACATCTATACTCAATACTCTGACTGAAGAAGGCCAATGTGCTGAATGCTTTCTGAAACATGATATATTCCTGTGACACCACTTTCAAGGAACTATGTACCTGTGATCCCAGATCCCTCAGTTCTACAACACTCCCCTGAGCCCGACTAAACTGTGCAGATCCTCAGATTTCACTGTACCTTAATTGGCACTTGTGACAATTAAATTGAATCTTGCCCTGGTTAGACTTTTAAAAATTCAACAGCTCACATATCTCTATTATCATCCTTCAAGGTTAAAATATAACATTTGGTTACATGGAAGATAGACAGAACAATGCTGGAGTAACTCAGCAGGACATGCAGCATCTCTGGATGGTAGGAGTCGGTGTGGTTTTGGGCCAGGATATTTCTTCAGTCTAAAGCGAAGTCTCGACCCAAAGGTCACACATTCCTTCTCTCCTGTGAGGAAGCCTTCCCTCTGTTACTCCAGCATTTTGTGTCTACCCCTCACCTAAAACATTGAAGACATTGAATATCTGATGACCAAGCATTGATACCTACAGCTCCGTTCAGTCACTGCCATCGAAACCGACACTCCTATTCTTTCCACATTCCTGTTTCTTGTATGCGTGTCTGCTTCCAAATGTCATTACAAATCTGCAGGCTGATTTACATATTCTCACATTTAAATAAAGGGCAAGTCCAAAGTTTATTGAGATATTAAGCTGCATCGTTCCCATGCGTTATTTTAGTTTCTGTGTGTACGCAGTGTGGCACATTGCTCTTGATAATGTGTGATATCTAACATCCTATTTTACAGCGGGACCCTATGAGCATTTTCCACCAGCTCATGAACCAGGTAAGATCTGGACTGAGGCTGCCAGATATTCACACCTCGAGCTCCGTCTATATTCTACTGTTGGTTTTCCTCCAATGTTTCAATGTTTCCTTCGAAAAGGAAATCCAATTATCTTTTTGAATACAGCATCATTTTGAGATGATAACTTAACCTTTCCAGCAATTTCCTTCCTTTCACTGTGAACTGACCTTGTTATCTTTCATCACTAGATGGACCAATCCGCGTCGTTCCCCTTGGTAACAAACTCAATGCCCAGATGTAAAATTCCATTGTTTTTGAAACATGGTTTCCTTGTTCCAGCGGTGAAACATTTCATGATGAGAGGTAGTGAGGGGCTCCTTGAGGCTGACAAGGTGACAGGATGCCTGAGCTTTCCCTGTGCTCCCTCTGCTCGTGCTGTTGGGTTCAACAACTTGTCCACAGTTTAAATTCAGCTTACCTCTGGCAAACACAAGCATGTATCCACACCATGACATAGGGGTCAGACTGTCCCTTGTCAACATGCCCTTGGGGGAGCAGTGTTGGCTGAACAAGGACAGGGGGCTGAGGTTGGTCACCCCAGAGACAGGACTGGGTCAATGAGAGATCCTATTCAGTGGCTGGTTCCCTCTTGTTACCAAATTCCTTCTCAGATTATTGTCTGGTGCAGTGACTGCTCGCCGGTGGACATCATGAGCAGCGGCAGAGCTGCACAGAACTGGGTGGCTCAAGATCCTGTTCCAAGCATTGGCCGTTGTATAACGGGATCACTGGCTCTCTCCATCTCATTGAACTTGCTGATTAGATCTGTATCTTCCATCTGTTGTTTAAATACGTCGGTATCATCAGAATGATATCATTTATGGTGGTGATATTTGAATTCTTTTTCCCAGCAGACCATGGCAGATACCAACCACCCAGTGAAGGTCAGTTTGAATGTTCTTGAATTTGGGAAAATAGTGATGGATCCACTTGTTCCCAGAGACAGAACCCTCTATCTCTGTCACTGATTGTGGAGCTGGTGAAGATCTGCTTGTCCAGTGAATTTGTCTTCTTCTCAGGCGCTCCCTCAGGTTGGAGGGTGACTCACTTCCACTCAGACTCATAGTCATTCAGCATGGAAACGGGCCCTTTGGCAAAGACTGAACACAATACTTCAGATGTGGCTTCACCAATGTCTTGTACAACTGTAACATAACCTCCCAACATCTATACTCAATACTCTGACTGAAGAAGGCCAATGTGCTGAATGCTTTCTGAAACATGATATATTCGTGTGACACCACTTTCAAGGAACTATGTACCTGTGATCCCAGATCCCTCAGTTCTACAACACTCCCCTGAGCCCGACTACACTGTACAGGTCCTCAGATTTCACTGTACCTTAATTGGCACTTGTGACAATTAAATTGAATCTTGCCCTGGTTAGACTTTTAAAAATTCTACAGCTCACATATCTCTATTATCATCCTTCAAGGTTAAAATATAACATTTGGTTACATGGAAGATAGACAGAACAATGCTGGAGTAACTCAGCAGGACATGCAGCATCTCTGGATGGTAGGAGTCGGTGTGGTTTCGGGCCAGGATATTTCTTCAGTCTAAAGCAAGGTCTCGACCCAAAGGTCACCCATTCCTTCTCTCCTGTGAGGAAGCCTTCCCTCTGTTACTCCAGCATTTTGTGTCTACCCCTCACCCAAAACATTGAAGACATTGAATATCTGATGACCAAGCATTGATACCTACAGCTCCGTTCAGTCACTGCCATCGAACCCGACACTCCTATTCTTTCTTCATTCCTGTTTCTTGTATGCTTGTCTGCTTCCAAATGTCATTACAAATCTGCAGGCTGATTTACATATTCTCATATTTTAATAAAGGGTAAGTCCAAAGTTTATTGAGATATTAAGCTGCATCGTTCCCATGCGTTATTTTAGTTTCTGTGTGTACGCAGTGTGGCACATTGCTCTTGATAATGTGTGATATCTAACTTCCTATTTTACAGCGGGACCCTATGAGCATTTTCCACCAGCTCATGAACCAGGTAAGATCTGGACTGAGGCTGCCAGATATTCACACCTCGAGCTCCGTCTGTATTCTACTGTTGGTTTTCCTCCAGTGTTTCAATGTTTCCTTCGAAAAGGAAATCCAATTATCTTTTTGAATACAGCATCATTTTGAGATGATAACTTAACCTTCCCAGCAATGTCCTTCCTTTCACTGTGAACTGACCTTGTTATCCTTCATCACTAGACGGACCAATCCACGTCGTTCCCCTTGGTAACAAACTCAATGTCCATATGTAAAATGTCACTGTTTTTGAAACATGGTTTCCTTGTTCCAGCGGTGAAACATTTCATGATGAGAGGTAGTGAGGGGCTCCTTGAGGCTGACAAGGTGACAGGATGCCTGAGCTTTCCCTGTGCTCCCTCTGCTCGTGCTGTTGGGTTCAACAACTTGTCCACAGTTTAAATTCATCTTACCTCTGGTGAACACAAGCATGTATCCACATCATGACATAGGGGTCCGCCTGTCCCTTGTCAACATGCTCTTGGGGGAGCAGTGTTGGCTGAACAAGGACAGGGGGCTGAGGTCGGTCCCCCCAGAGACAGGACTGGGTCAGTGAGAGATCCTGTTCGGTGGCTGGTTCCCTCTTGTTACCAAATTCCTTCTCAGATTATTGTCTGGTGCAGTGACTGCTCGTCGGTGGACATCATGAGGAGCGGCAGAGCTGCACAGAACTGGTGTGTCTCCAGATCCTATTCCAAGTATTGGCCGTTGTATAACGGGATCACTGGCTCTCTCCATCTCATTGAACTTGCTGATTAGATCTGTATCAAGATCAAGATTCAAGATTCAATTTAATTGTCATTTGGACCCCTTGAGGTCCAAACGAAATGCCGTTTCTGCAGCCATACATTACAAACAAATAGACCCAAGACACAACATAATTTACATAAACATCCATCACATCGCTGTGATGGAAGGCCAAAAAAACTTATCTCTCCACTGCACTCTCCCCCCCCCCCCCCCCGAATGTCAGAGTCAAAGTCAAAGCCCCCGACTGGCGATGGCGATTGTCCCGCGGCCTTTAAAGCCACGCCGGGTGGTGCAAGGTCGCACACCGGGTCTTGGTGTTAGAGCCCCCGGCGTGCGCTCGCAGAGTCCCAAAGCCATTCCAAGCCGCGCGGGGCAGTGATGTCAGGCCCCGCTCCAGGAGCTCTTCAACCCCGCAACTCGGGCGGGAGAAGTCGCGTTGCGAGAGCCCTGAAAAGCGGTCTCCCTCCAGGGACCCGCGGGCTCCCGCTGCCACCGTCCGCCTGACCCGCAGTTGCAGCCTCCGAATCTCCGGAGGTCGGGCCGCAGCAGCAGCAGCGCTCCACCACCGCTCCACCCGCTCCGGACTCGGCCAGCTCCGCGACGGTGAGGTGAGTCGTCGGCACCAGAGTCCCCGGTCTTCTCCTGTTGGAGGCCGCTCCTCGTTGCAGCCCCAACGACAACGGAGACCCGACAAGAAAAGGTTGGGTCTCCCGTGCAGGGAGAGATTTAAAAGTTACCCCCTCCCTCCCACTCCACCCCCACCCCCCCCCACACACACACCCCAACAGAAAAATAACAAAAAACTACATAGAAACATAGACAAAAAATGATAAAAACGCGGACGGGCTGCAGAGGCCGCTGCTGACGAGAGTCGGGCAGCCAATCTTCCATCTGTTGTTTAAATACGTCGGTATCATCAGAATGATATCATTTATGGTGGTGATATTTGAATTCTTTTTCCCAGCAGACCATGGCAGATACCAACCACCCAGTGAAGGTCAGTTTGAATGTTCTTGAATGTGGGACACTCCTATTCTTTCTACATTCCTGTTTCTTGTATGCTTGTCTGCTTCCAAATGTCATTACAAATCTGCAGGCTGATTTACATATTCTCACATTTTAATAAAGGGCAAGTCCAAAGTTTATTGAGATATTAAGCTGCATCGTTCCCATGCGTTATTTTAGTTTCTGTGTGTGCACAGTGTGGCACATTGCTCTTGAAAATGTGTGATATCTAACATCCTATTTTACAGCGGGACCCTATGAGCATTTTCCACCAGCTCATGAACCAGGTAAGATCTGGCCTGAGGCTGTCAGATATTTACACCTCGAGCTCCGTCTATATTCTACTGTTGGTTTTCCTCCAGTGTTTCAATGTTTCCTTCGAAAAGGAAATCCAATTATCTTTTTGAATACAGCATCATTTTGAGATGATAACTTAACCTTCCCAGCAATTTCCTTCCTTTCACTGTGAACTGACCTTGTTATTCCTTCATCACTAGACGGACCAATCCACGTCGTTCCCCTTGGTAACAAACTCAATGTCCAGATGTAAAATGCCACTGTTTTTGAAACATGGTTCCCTTGTTCCAGCGGTGAAACATTTCATGATGAGAGGTAGTGAGGGGCTCCTTGAGGCTGGCAAGGTGACAGGATGCCTGAGCTTTCCCTGTGCTCCCTCTGCTCGTGCTGTTGGGTTCAACAACTTGTCCACAGTTTAAATTCATCTTACCTCTGGTGAACACAAGCATGTATCCACACCATGACATAGGGGTCAGACTGTCCCTTGTCAACATGCCCTTGGGGGAGCAGTGTTGGCTGAACAAGGACAGGGGGCTGAGGTTGGTCCCCCCAGAGACAGGACTGGGTCAGTGAGAGATCCTATTCAGTGGCTGGTTCCCTCTTGTTACCAAATTCCTTCTCAGATTATTGTCTGGTGCAGTGACTGCTCGTCGGTGGACATCATGAGGAGCGGCAGAGCTGCACAGAACTGGGGTGTCTCCAGATCCTGTTCCAAGTATTGGCCGTTGTATAACGGGATCACTGGCTCTCTCCATCTCATTGAACTTGCTGATTAGATCTGTATCTTCCATCTGTTGTTTAAATACGTCGGTATCATCAGAATGATATCATTTATGGTGGTGATATTTGAATTCTTTTTCCCAGCAGACCATGGCAGATACCAACCACCCAGTGAAGGTCAGTTTGAATGTTCTTGAATTTGGGAAAATAGTGATGGATCCACTTGTTCCCAGAGACAGAACCCTCTATCTCTGTCACTGACTGTGGAGCTGGTGAAGATCTGCTTGTCCAGTGAATTTGTCTTCTTCTCAGGCGCTCCCTCAGGTGGGAGGGTGACTCGCTTCCACTCAGATCCATAATCATTCAGCGTGGAAATGGGCCCTTTGGCAAAGACTGACCACAATACTTCAGATTTGGCTTCACCAATGTCTTGTACAACTGTAACATAACCTCCCAACATCTATACTCAATACTCTGACTGAAGAAGGCCAATGTGCTGAATGCTTTCTGAAACATGATATATTCCTGTGACACCACTTTCAAGGAACTATGTACCTGTGATCCCAGATCCCTCAGTTCTACAACACTCCCCTGAGCCCGACTACACTGTGCAGGTATTCAAATTTCACTGTACCTTAATTGGCACTTGTGACAATTAAATTGAATCTTGAATCTTGGCCTGGTTAGACTTTCAAAAATTCAACAGCTCATATATCTCTATTAACGTCCTTCAAGGTTAAAATATAACATTTGGTTCCCTCACCTAAAATGGACAGGAAGGAATTGCAGATGCTCGTTTGCACCGACGATAGACAGAACAATGCTAGAGTGGGTGTGGTTTCAGGCAGCGATCTTTCTTCAGTCTATACCAGGAACTCGACCCAAAAGGTCACCCATTCCTTCTCTCCAGTGAGGAAGCCTGTCCCTCTGTTACTCCAGCATTTTGTGTCAACCCCTCACCCAAAACATTGATGACATTGAATGTCAGAGGACCAAGCATTGATCCCTACAGCACCGTTCAGTCACTGCCATCGAACCCAAGACACTCCCATTTTTTCCCTATTCCTGTTTCTAATACGCTTGTCTGCTTCCAAATTTCATTACAAATCTGCATGCAGATTTACATATTCTCATATTTTAAGTTCAAATTTAATCGAGATATTAATCTGCATACTTCCCATGTGTTATTTTAATGTCTGTGTATACGCAGTGTGGAACTTTGTTCTTGATAATGCTTGATATCTAACTTCCTATTTTACAGCGCCACCCCATGAGCATTTTCCAGCAGCACATGAGCCAGGTAAGATCTGGTCTGACCGAGAGTCGGATATTCAAGGGGCTCTCCCACAGCGGCGATCTAATCCACGAGTTCTGTTGAGTTTGCCCTCGACTCATACTCGCAGATGGTCCACACGAGGTCCTAGGAGGTCTTTGGAACTCTCCTTCAGGCGCAAGAGTAGTCCCCTGTACTCGAGCCCTCAGCTAGGTCACGGAGTACTTTTCAACATGTTGAAAAATGCCCGCAAGTAAAAAAGGTCGCCATGGAAAAAATCGATACTCTTTTTACTCGTAGGTTTAGTCAAAGTAGGTCGTAGTAGGTCGGCATTTTATTCATAGGTAATCGAGGGTAGTCATAGGTAATCGAAGGTAGTCGTAGATAGTCATCAACACAGTCGAAGGGAGGTCGTAGGAGACCAAAGGAGGTCGTCTTCACTCTCCATTATCCAGTGTCCAATTTTCCCGAAGTTAGTCGTAGCTAGTTGTAGCTAGTCGAAGCTAGTCTTCAACATGGTCGAAGGAGGTCTTCTACATAGGCAAAGGAGGTCTTCAACATGACATTTTTTTCAAACTCTCCTAAACTCTTCTAAATTCATCAATTAAGTCACCACAGTGGGACAGCCCCTTCACCCCTCGAGCTCCGTCTATATTCTACCGTTGGTTTTCCTCCAGTGTTTCAATGTTTTCTTTGAAAAGGAAATCCAATTATCCTTTTGAAAACAGCATCATTCTGAGATGTGTTACCTTAACCTTCCCAGCAAATTCCTTCCTTTCACTGTGAACTGACCTTGTTATCCTTCATCACTAGACAGACCAATCGAGTCGTTCCCCTTGGTAACATATGCAATGACCAGACGTAAAATGTCTTTGTTTTTTAAACATGATTCCCTTGTTCCAGCAGTGAAATACTTCATGATGAGAGGTAGTGAGGGGCTCCTTGAGGCTCACACGGTTACAGAGAGCCTGAGCTTTCCATGTTCTCCCTCTGCTCGAGCTGTTGGGTTCAGCAAAAAATCCACAGTTTAAATTCAGCTTACCTCTGGCGAACACAAGCATGTGGCCTCACCATGACATAGGGGTCTGCCTGTCCCTTGTCAACATACTCTTGGGGAAGCAGTGTTGACTGAACAGGAACTGGGGGCCGAAGTCAGTCCCCACTGAGACAGGACTGGGTCAGTGAGAGCTCCTGTTAGGAGGCTGGTTCCCTCTTGTTACCAGATTCCTTCTCAGATTATTGTCTGGTGCAGTGACTGCTCGCCGGAGGACATCATGAGCAGCGGTAAAGCTGCTCAGAACTGCGGTGTCTCCAGATCCTGTTCCAAGTATTGTTCGTGGTATAACGGGATCACTGACTCTCTCCATCTCATTGAACTTACTAATTAAATCTGTATCTTCCATCTGTTGTTTAAATACATCGGTATCATCAGCTTTGATGTCATTTATGGGGAAGTGATATTTGAATCCTTTTTCCCAGCAGACCATGGCAGATACCAACCACCCAGTGAAGGTCAGTCACAGTTTGAATGTTCTTGAATTTGGGAAAATAGTGATGGATCCACTTGTTCACGGAGACAGAACCCTTTGTCTCTGACACTGGCCATGGAGCTGGTGAAGATCTGTTTGTCCAGTGAATTTGTCTTCTTCTCAGGCGCTCCCTCAGGTTGGAGGGTGACTCATTTCCACTGAGACTCATAGTAATACAGCATGGAAACGGGACCTTTGGCAAAAACTGGCCACAATACTCCAAATGTGGCCTCACCAATGCCTTGTACAACTGTAACATAACCTCCCAACTTCTACACTCAATACTCTGATTGAAGAAGGCCAATGTGCTGAATGCTTTCTGAAACATGATATATCCCTGTGACTCCACTTTCAAGGAACTATGTACCTGTGCTCCCAGATCCCTCAGTTCCGCAACACTACCCAGAGCCCTTCTATTCACTGTGTAGATCCTCAAATTTCACTGTACCTTAATTGGTACATGTGGCAATTAAATTAAATCTTTAATCTTGCCCTGGTTAGACTTTCAAAAATTCAACAGCTCACATATCTCTAATCAGGTCCTTCAATATAACATTTGGTTCCTGCACGTAAAATGGGTCGGAAGGAATTGCAGATGCTCGTTTACACTGAAGATAGACAAAAGGATGCTAGAGTAACTCAGCGTGACAGGCAGCGTCTCTGGATGGTAGGAGTGGGTGAGGTTTCAGGTCGCGATCTTTCTTCAGTCTATAGCAGGGTCTCGACCCAAAAGGTCACCCATTCCTTTTCTCCTGTGAGGAAGTCTGTCCCTCTGTTACTCCAGCATTTTGTGTCTACCCCTCACCGAAAACATTGATGATATTAAACATCTGAGGACCAAGCACTGATCCCTACAGCACCGTTCAGTCACTGGAATCGAACCCGACACTCCCGTCTTTCCTCATTCCTATTTCTTGTATGCTTGTCTGCTTTCAAATGTCATTACAAATCCGCATGCAGATGTACATATTCTCATATTTTAATAAAGGGTAAGTCCAAATTTTATCGAGATATTAATCTGCATCTTTCCCCTGTGTTATTTTAATTTCTGTGTATACGCAGTGTGGTACTTTTTTCTTGATAATGTTTGATACCTAACTTCCAATTTTGCAGCACCACCCCATGAGCATTTTCAACCAGCTCATGAACCAGGTAAGATTTGGTCTGACCTAGAGTCGGATATTCACCCTTCGAGCTCCGTCTATATTCTACTGTTGTTTTACCTCCAACGTTTCAATGTTTTATTCGAAAAGGAAATCCAATTATCCTTTTGAATACAGCATCATTCTGAGATGTGATACCTTAACCTTCCCAGCAATTTCCTTCCTTTCACTGTGAACTGACCTTGTTATCCTTCATCACTAGACGGACCAATCCACTTTGTTATCAATCCTTGGTAATAAACTCGATGACCAGATGTAAAATGCCTTTGTTTTTCAAGCATGGTTCCCATGTTCCAGCGGTGAAACACTTCATGATGAGAGGTAGCGAGGGGCTCCTTGAGGCTGACAAGGTGACAGGATTCCTGAGCTTTCCCTGTGCTTCCTCTGCTCGGGTTGTTGGGTTCAGCAACTTGTCCGCAGTTTAAATTCAGCTTACCTCTGGCGAACACATGCATGGTGTCCACACCATGACATAGGGGAGCAATGTCTCTTGTCAACATACCCTTGGAGGAGCAACGTTGGCTGGACAGGAAGTGTGGGATGCAGTCAGTCCCCACTGTGACAGGACTGGGTCAGTGAGAGCTCCTGTTGGGAGGCTGGTTCCCTCTGGTGATCAGAATCCTTCACACGGATCAGATTGTTGTCTGGTGTAGTGAGTACCCTACCAGTGTCCATTAGATGGACAGGGGGAGGCCATGTAGCTCAGCAGTACTGTGTTGTCTCCTGGTCCTTGGCCAAGTATCAGCCTGCTGTATCCCAGGATCACTGGATCTTTTCATCATCACTTTAACCTAGATTAAATTGGTCAATTCCATTGGTTATATAAATGCATCGGTATCATGTGTTGATGGATTTTACTGTGAAGTGATATTTTGTTTCTTCCCTCCAGCAAAACCTGACAACTACTTCCCACCCAGTGAAGGTCAGTCACAGTTTGCACGTCCTTGAATAGAGATAATTGTGATGTATCCACTTGTCCCCAGAGGCTGAGGGGAGTCGAGGTAGTGGCCAGGGTTCGACTTGTCCTTGATTATGCTACTGGACTTGCCGAGGCAGCATGAGGTATAAATGAAGTCAATGGAAGGGTAGTTGGCTTGTGCGATGGTCTGGGCTGTGTCCACAATTTCTTGAGGTCTTCGATGGGGCTTTTCCCCAACCAAGCTGTAACGCATCCTGAAAAATGCTGTTTATGCGCATCTGTGGAGGTTGGTGAAAGTTGTAAGGGACATGCCAAACTTCCTAAGCCTAAGAGGCATTGGTATGCTTTGTTGGTCCTTGCTTCAAGATGGGTGGTCTAGTAGATGTTGGTGGTGATATTGACTCCTAGGAATTTTACTGTGAAGTGATATTTAATTTATTTTTCCCAGCAGAACCTGACAAGCACTACCACCCGGTGAAGGTCAATCACAGTTTGCACGTCCTTGAATGGAGATAATTGTGATGTATCCACTTGTTCACAGAGGCAGAATCCCTTGTATCTGAAATTTATTGAGGAGCTGGTGAAGGTCTGCCTGTCCAGTGGATTTGTCTTAGTCTCATGCGCTCTCTCAGGATGGAGGGTGACTGCTGTTCAGTGGATCCTCTGTTGTCTGACGAGCTCCATGTGGGAATTGCAGACTCTTCCACAGATGGGACAGTGTATGACAGGGTAGGAGGACGGATATATTGTCAGCTAGTTCACCCTTCCAGACACACACTGCGGGCTTCTCACTGCTTCTGTTCACGGACGGGAGGCTTACATTTCCAGCCTGATTTCTTCTATTTCACTCTCAGCCATCATGGGCTGGGGATTACCAGGAGTCAGTGGGGATGTTGCATATTTTCAAAAAGACCTTGAGCACGTCACTGAATCTATAACTCTGTCCACCTGGTAATCTTGTTCCATGTCCGAGCTCGGAATAGTGTGTCAAATTTGGGGAGTCTGGTATTAGATGTGTGAAAGGTGTGGCCTGCCCGCCTAGCAGAGGTGACTTAGTGTCCTCTGGAGATGTTGGCCAGGGAGCGAACACTCACTGATGATGGTTCACATCACCCTCACATTTAGGCGTTGTTCTGCATCTGGCTCATTTTTGGCAAATCACGCAATTTGTCTTTTGCCTTGAGGCCTCTTTACTTCCTGCTCACAATCCACATTCCCATCTTGTTTTACACGACCAGCAAGCCTGGAAATATCACCTTTGGTTCCCCTCAACCAAACCTGTGATGACAATGTCTAAGGCCCAGGCATCGCCAGCACGATACACACCCTTTTGTCATCCTTGGGTCCTGTATGTTTGCACATTTCCAAATTGTATTTCAAATTGGCATGCTCGTTTTAGTTTAGTTTATTGTCACATGTACCGAGGTACAGTGAAAAGGTTTTGTTGCGTGCTATCCAGTCAGCAGAAAGACAATACATGATTACAATTGAGACATTTACATTGTATAGATACATGATAAGGGAAAAACGTTTAGTGCAAGGTAAAGCCAGCAAAGTCCAGTCAATGATAGTCCGAAGATCATTCGAGATAAATAGTAGTTCAGGACTGCTCTCTGGAAGGATGATTCCATTGCCTGATAACAGTTGGGAAGAAACCGGTCCCTGAATCTGGTGGTGTGTGTTTTCACACTTCTATATTTTTTGCCTGATGGGAGAGGGAAGAAGAGGAAGTGGCCAGAGTGTGACTCATCCTTGATTATGTTGCTAGCCTTGCTGAGGCAAGGTATAAATGGAGTTTTATATGTTTTATTATATGTTCAATGTTTATCGAGATATTGATCCGTGCCTTCCCCCTGTGTTATTTAAGTCTGTGTATGTACCCAGTGTGGCCCTTGTTTTTGTTGACTCAAATCTGACTTCCTCTTTTACAGCGGGACCACATGAATATTTTCCATCAGGTACACACACAGGTCAGTCTTGCTCTGACCTAAAGGTGGACATTCACCACTCTAGCTGCTTCTATATTCTTCCGTTGGTCCTCCTCCAGTATTTCAATGTTTGCTACAAGCAGAAGATCCAGTTGGGTTTATGAACACAGCATTAGTTTGGGATATGATACTATTATCTTCCCAACAATTTCCTACCTTTCATTGTCTACATTTGCTTCCAACACTCAATCCGTCTTTTCCTTTCTCGCCGCTTTACTCCTTGCTCAAAATCTACAGTTCCATCCTGTTTTACACGACCAGCAAGCCTAGAAATATCTCCTTTGGTTCCCCCAACCAAAACTTTGATGACATAGGCAATGTCTAAGGCCCAGGAATTGCCAGTCCAATACAAGCCCCTTGGTTCATGTACGTTTGAACATTTTATTACAAATTTGCATGCGATATTAAATGTTCTTGTATTGAATGAAAATAAATGATATGTTCAATGTTAATCCAGATATTGATCTGTGCCTTTCCCCTGTGTTATTTAAATACGTGTATATACCCAGTGTGGCTGCTTGTTCTTGTTGACTCATATCTGACTTGCTCTTTTACAACGGGACCCCATGAATATTTTCCACTAACTTCATACACTGGACAGTCCTGCTCGGACCCAAAATGGACATTCACACATTCACAGGTGTAATTCACAAAGTGTAGGGGGCGCTGTCGAGTATGGCTGCCCTGCCAGCAGCTGTCAGCCCTTTCACCCTTTTTAAAAAAAGTTTTAGTGAGTTAAAAGTGTTTGTTTTTCAGGTCTTTAGTCTTTTAGGTGGTGGATGGGGGAGGGGAAGGGAGAAACTTTATTTTCTAGTCCCTACCTGGTCGGAGAGGCATCTTCCCTCCGAGCTGCTTCTTCAGCCCTTCCTCGTGGCCTACTATCGTATGGAGCGGCGGTTCCTGCCATTGGCCCCTTGCTCCAGCAGTGAAAGCCTTCATGATGAGAGGAGTCGAGGGGCTTCTTGAGGCTGCTGCACAGGTGCCTGGTCTTTCCACCTGCTCCCTCTGCTCGGGCAGCAAGACACATGGACCTGTAATTTATTTTGAGAGGACTAGACTTCGAAAACAAGGATGTAATTCTGAGGCCACATAAGGCACTGGTCAAACTCTATTCGGAGTATTGGGAGCAATTTTGAGTCCCATATCTGAGGAAGGATGTGCTGGCACTGGAGGGGGTCCAAAGGAGGTTTACGAGGTCTCGAGCAGGTTATCCTATGATGAATGTTTGAGGGCACTGGGCCTGTACTCACTGGAGTTTAGAAGGTTGACACCTGTCCCTTGTCAACATGCCCCTGGGGGGAGCAGTGTTGGCTGAGCAGTAACTGGGGCTGAAAGTCTGCATTGACACAGGACTGGGTCAGTGAGAGCTCCTGTTGGGAGGCTGTTTCCCTCTGGTGACCAGATTCCTTCACGTGGATCAGATTGTTGCCTAGTGTGGTGACTGCTTGCCAGTGGACATCACACGAGGACTGAGGAAGGCCACACAGCTCAGCAGTACTGTTGTCTCCAGGTCCTGGTCCAAGTATCTGCCATTGTACTACAGGATCATTGGATCTTTTCATCATCACTTTAACCGTGCATGTTAAATTGGTCTCTTCCATCTGTTATAAAAGTACATGTGTTGATGGATTCTACTGTGAAGTGATATTTGATTTCTTCTCCCCAGCAGAACCTGACAACTACTATCCACCCAGTGAAGGTCAGTCACAGGCATTGCCAGCCCAACACACACGCATTCATCATCCTTGGTTCCTGTATCTTTCAACTTTTTACAAATTTTATTCTAAATTAGACCATGTCCCCTAACGCAAGATTCCGCCACTCACCCAACGCAAGGCGTTCTCCCAACACAATATTGCACCACTCAAAATAGCCCCACAGCTGCGCAGACGTGGCTCATTTCTCCTCATCCACCAGCACTCCCTCCTCCTCTTCACCCTCCCTCTTCAATCCCTAGAGAGGGACGGGGGTAGAGAGGGATGGAGGGAAGAGAGGGAGGGGGGTAGAGAGGGAGGGGGGTTAGAGAGGGAGCAGTGATATAGAGAGGGGGGGGGGGTTAGAGAGGGAAGGGGGTAGAGATGGAAGGGGATAGAGAGGGAGGGGGTTAAAAGGGATGTGGAGGGGGTAGAGGGGGAGGGGAAAGTAGAGGAAGAGGGGCAAAGAGGAAGACGGTAGAGAGAAAGAGGAAGGGGGTTAGAGGGAGAGGGAGGGGGGTAGAGTGGGAAGAGGGAGGGCAGACTGGGAGAGGGCAAGGGAGGGAGAGGGAGGGGGTAGAGAGGGTGGGAGTGAGGGTAGATAGGGAGGGGAATCATCGGAGATATAGGAGGGATTGCGATGGGAATATGTTTATCGCCCCGATGGGAAAAATGTGAGTAGGATGTGTGAAAATGGGAAGGCTGTGCCCTGGCGTTTGGAAGAAGATAGGAAAAGCAGATTGACACATTGTCGGCAAACTATAGGAAGAGGTTTAGTATTATAGAGATTGCATGTGGTTTTAAATGTTCTCATATTGAATGATATGATATGTTCAATGTATATCGAGATATTGATCAGAGCCTTTCCCCTGTGTTATTTACGTATGTGTATATACCCAGTGTGGTCCCTTGTTCTTGTTGACTCATATCTAACTTTCTTTTTTTACAGCGGGACCCCATGAACATTTTCCACCAGCTCCGCACACAGGTCAGTCCTGCTCTGACCCAAAGGTGGACATTCACCGCTCTCGCTCCTCTATGTTCTAATTTTGGCCCTCCTCCAGTGTTTCAATATTTGCTACAAGCAGAAGATCCGGTTGGATTTATGAACACAACATTAGTTTGGGATACGATACTGTTATCTTCCCAACAATTTCCTACCTTTCATTGTGAACTGACCCAGTGATACTCCATCACTAGAAGGACCGGTCTACTTCATTCCCCCAGGGAAACAAATGTATTGACCTGAGGTGAAATGCATTTGGTTTTGAGAGATTGTCCCCTTGCTCCAGCAGTGAAAGCCTTCATGATGAGAGGTGTCAAGAGGCTTCCTGACGCTGACGAGCTGAGCAGGTGCCTGATCATTCCATCTGTTCCCTCTGCTTGAGCAGCTTGACACAGGGACCTGTAATTTATTTTGAGAGGACTAGACTACAAAAACAAGGATGTCATGCTGATGCTCCATAATGCGCTGGTCATTGCATTTTGTGAACAGTTTTACGCCCCATATCTGAGGATGTGCTGGCACTGGAGGGGGTCCAGATGAGGTTTACGAAAATGATCCCATGTATGAATGGGTTAACATATGATGAACATTTGAGGGCACTGGGCCTATGCTCTCTGGAGTTTAAATGGATGAGGGGGGACCTTATTGAAATGAGTGAAAGGCGTGGATAGAGTGGATGTAGGGAGGATTTTTCCACTAGTGGGAGAATCTAGGACCAGAGGCCATAGACTCAGAATTAAAGGACGTTCCTTGAGGAAGGAGATGAGGGATTTCTTTAGTTAGTGGATGGTAAATCTGTGGAATTCATTGTCACAGAAGGCTGTGGAGGCCAAGTCAATTGATATTTTTATAGTGATAGATAGATTCTTGATTAGTACAGGTGTCAGGGTTTATGAGAAGAAGGCAGCAGAATAGGGTTAATAGGGAGAGATAGATCAGCCATGATTGAATGGTAGCATAGACTTGATGAGCTGAGCGGCCTAATTTTTCTCCTGTCACTTATGAACTTATGGACCTGTCCAAATTAAAAATTAGATTACCTTGGTTGAATGTTTCCACACCGTGACACTGGGTCCTCCTGCCCTTGATGGAGCAGTGTTGGCTGAGCAGGAACGGGGGTTCAGAAGTCGGTCCCCACTGCGACAGGACTGGGTCAGTGAGAGTTCCTGTTGAGAGGCTCGTTCCTTCTGGTGACCAGAATCCTTCGTGTGGTTCAGTTTGTTATCTTGTGCAGTGACTCCTCGCCAGTGGACATCACACGGGGACAGGGGGAGGCCGCACAGACCAGCAGTAATGTGGTGTCTCCAGCTCCTGGTCCAAGTGTCTGCCATTGTATTACGGGATCACTGGATCTTTTCATCATCACTTTAACCTTGCATGTTTGTTTGGTCTCTTCCATCTGTTATAAAAGTTCCTGTGTTGATGGATTCTACTGTGAATCACCATATTTGATTTCTTGTCCCCAGCAGAAGCTGACAACTATTATCCACCCAGTGAAGGTCAGTCGCAGGCATTGCCAGCCCAATACACACCCAATGTTCATTCTCGGTCCCTGTATGTTTCAACGTTTCCAAATTGTATTACAAATTGCATGCGGTTTTAAATGTTCTCATATTGAATGAAATCAAAAGATATGTTCAATGTATATTGAGATATTGATCAGAGCCTTTCCCCTGTGTTATTTACGTATGTGTATATACCCAGTGTGGCCCCTTGTTCTTGTTGATTTATATCTGACTTCCTCTTTTACAGCGGGACCCCACGAATATTTTCCATCAGCTCAGCACACAGGTCAGTTCTGCTCTGACCCAAAGGTGGACATTCACTGCTCTAGCTCCTTCTATATTTTACCATTGGTCGTCATCCAGTATTTCAATATTTGCTACAAGCAGAAGATTCAGTTGGATTTAAGAACACAGCATTAGTTTGGGATATGATACTATTATCTTCCCAACAATTTCCTACCTTTCATTGTGAACTGATCCAGTGATCCTCCATCACTAGAAGGACTGGTCTACTTCATTCCCCCAGGGAAACAAATGTATTGACCTGAGGTGAAATGCATTTGGTTTTGAGAGATTGTCCCCTTGCTCAAGCAGTGAAAGCCTTCATGATGAGAGGAGTCGAGGGGCTTCCTGAGGCTGGTGAGCTGAGCTGGTGTCTGATCTTTCCATCTGTTCCCTCTGCTCGGGCTGCTGGGCATAGAGGGACCTGTCCAAATTTTAAATTAAGAAGGGTCTCGACCCGAAACGTCACCCATTCCTTCTCTGCAGAGATGCTGCATGTCCCGCTGAGTTGCTCCCGCATTTTATGTCGACATTGGTTGAGTATCTCCACACCCCATGACACTAGGTCCACCTGTACCTGGTCAATGTTATTTCAGGGGAGCAGTGTTGGCTGAGCAGGAACTGGGGGCTGAAGTCAGTCCCCACTGTGACAGGACTGGGTCAGTAAGAGCTCCTGTTGGGAGGCTGGGTCCCTCTGATGACCAGATTCCTTCACACGGATCAGATTGTTGTCTAGTCTGTGGCGACGACTCACCAGTGGACATCACACGGGGACAGGGGGAGGCCACACAGCCCAGCAGTACTGTGTTGGCTCCAGCACCTGTTCCAAGTGTCTGCTATTGTATCATGAGATAACTTGATCCTGCATGTTAAATCTGTCTATTTCATCTGATTTTTAATCAATGTTGATGGAGTTAATATTTGAATCTTTCTCCAAAGCAAAACCTGGCAACTATTATCCACCCAGTGAAGGTCAGTCACAGTTTGTACATTCTTAAATGTGGGATAAAGCAATGGAGTCACTTGAATAAAGGTGTAGACTGGTTTCTAAATGGGGAGGGGAATCAGAAATTGGAGGTGCAAGGGTATTTGGGAATACTGGTGCAGGAATCCCAAAAGTTAATTTGCAAATTGAATCGTTAGTAAGGAAGCCAAATGCAACGTTAATATCCATTCCACCATGGATAGAATAATAAAGCAGGGATGTAATGATGAGGCTTTCTATGCCACTGGCCAGACTGCATTTGCAGTATTGTGAGCAGTTTTGGGCCCATTATATGAGGATGGATGTGCTGGCATTGGAGAGAGCCCAGAAGAAGTTTACAAGAATGATCCCAGGGATGATTGAGTAAATGTATGATGAGCATTTGATGGCACTGGTCATGTACTCACTGGAGTTTAGAAGGATGAGAGGGAAATCTCATGGAAACTTACTGAATAATTAAAGGCCTGGATAGAGTGGATGTGGAGATGATGGTAGAGACTAGTGGTAGAGACTTGGACCAGACAGCTCAGCCTCAGAATAAAAGGACATACCTTTAGAAAGGAGATGAGGTGGAATGTCTTTAGTTAGAGGGTGGTGAATATGTGGAATTCATTGCCACAGTCGGCCGTGGAGGCCAAGTCCTTGGGTATTTTTAAAACGGAGATTATAGGCCTTGTGTACGTAGGAACTGCAGATGCTGGAAGATAAGCACAAAATGCTGGTGGGACTGGCACCATCACTGGTTAGAAGTCATGGGTGATGTTTCGGGTCAAGACCCTTCTTCAGACTAGGTCTTCATTAGTGAGGGTGCAAAAGGCAGGTGAATAGTGTTGAGAGGGATGGACAGATCAGGATTGAGTGGTGGAGTACACTCGATGGGCCAAAGGGCCTAATTCTGCTCCTATGTGTCAGGAACTTAGGAAAAGTCCCATCTAGTTTTTGCCACTAGCAATCTTTGAAATATCTCACGTGGTCCCTCACCGTTTGATCCCTCAACATGAATGACATTGAAGGTGTCTAAGGTCTGGACACTGAAACCTGCTGCATAATCCAGACAGCTCGAGAAGCCACCATTCATTCATCATCCATGTTTCCTGTACATCTAAATGTTAAATTTGCAAGCAATTTTTTTATGTTCTCATATTAAATATGAATAATGTATTTTGATCCACGTCTTTTTTCCTTGTGATATTTCCCGTGTGATATTTTCTACATATATCCAGTGTGTTCTCTTGTTGACTCGTATCTGTCTTCCTCTTTTACAGCGGGACCCCATGAATATTTTCCACCAGCACCACACACAGGTTTGTCCTGGTCTGACTCAGAGATTACATTCACTGCTCTAGCTCCTTCTGTTTTCTGCTGCTGGTCTTCCCTCAGTGTTTGTGTTGGCTATAAGCAGAAATTCAAGTTGACCATTTGAACACAGCATCACTTTGGGGTACAATATTTTTACCTTCCCAACGCTTTTCTTGCTTTCACTGTGATCTGACCTTGTGATCATCCACCACGAGAAGGACTGGTCCACTTCATTCCTCCAGGGAAGCAAACACTTTGAGCAGAGGAGTAATCCCTATGGTTTTGAGACATGGTGCCCTTGGTCGGGTGGTGAAGTCCTTCCTCATATGAGGTGCGATGGGCACCCTGAGGCCTGCGAGGTGGCTGAATGGCTGAACTTTCTGTGCGCTGCCTCAGTTTGGGCCACTGAGCTGAGGAACCAGTCCACAGTTAAAAGTCGACTTAACTCGGATGAATATAGGCTCCACACCATGACACCGGGGTTTCCTAGGGTTGGTTGTCACCATTGCTCCAGAGGGGCAATGTTGGGTGAGCAGGATCTGGGGGCTGGAGTCAGTCTTCACTGCGGCAGGACTGGGTCAGTGAGAGATCCTGTTGGGAGGCTGGATCTCTCTGATGATCACAGTCCTAACTCAAGAGAGAGTGGGTCAGAGCTCCTGTTGGGATGCTGGTTCCCTCTGGTGACCAAAGTCCTTCACACGTATCAGTTTGATGTCTCGTGCAGTGGCTGCTCGCCAGTGGGCATCACATGGGGGGATCTTATAGAGGTGTATTAAATCATGAGAGGAATAAATCGGGTAGATGCACAGTGTCTCTTGCCCTGAGTAGGTGAATCGAAGACCAAAGGACATAGGTTTAAGGTGAAGAGGAATCTGAGGGGTAACTTTCTTACACAAAGGGTGGTGGATGTATGGAAGAGGTAGTTGAGGCAGGGCCTATCCCAACATTTAAGAAACAGTTAGATAGGTACATGAATAGGACGGGTTTGGAGGGATATGGACCAACACAGGCAGGTGGGACTAGTGTAGATGGGACATGTTGGCCGATGTAGGCAAGTGGGGCCGAAGGGCCTGTTTCCACACTGTGACTATGACTCTATGATCTATATGACTGACTCTATGATGTATTTGAATCTTTTCCTCTGTTGACCTGGTAATCTTGCTGTGCCAGAGCTTCACATTTGCTTAGTCTAGTTTAGTTTATTATTGTTGTCACATGTGCTGAGGTACGGTGAAAACCTTTATTTTGCCTGCTATCCTGTCGAAGGAAAGTCTATTAATGAATACAATCAAGCCATCCACAGTGCATGGATAAAGGGTATGACATTTAGTGCTGGATAAAGTCGGACAAAGTCTGAGCAAAGATAATTCAAAGGTCTCCCATGAGGTAGATGGGGGTCAGGACCACACTCTAGTTGATGAGAGGACCATTCAGTTGTCTGATAACAGCTGGGAAGAAATTGTCCCTGAATCTGGAGGTATGTGTTTTCAAACTTGTGTACCTCTTGCCTGATGTGATAGGGGAGAAGAGGGAATGACCGGGGTGAGACTGGTCCTTGATTATGCTGGTGTATCTGTGTAAGTTCAGTGTGGTCCCTTGTTCTTCTTGACTGATATCTGACTTCCTCTTTTACAGCGGGACTCAATGGGTATTTTCCAAAAGCTCAGCATACAGGTCAGTCCCGGTCTGACCCAGAGGCGGACATTCACCCCCCCCCCCTGTCGACGACAACCATGCCTACACTCCGGCCTCCGGCTGTGACCAATGACTCCGCAAAATCTCACCACTCCCCCAGCCGCTAGTACACCAGGGCCGTCAACACACCTGGATTCCAGGCCCAGTTTCAGACAGAGTCTGAGGAAGGGTCTACCCTATTCAAAGCTCTGTATTAAATTGTGATAATTTCCATCCATTCTTTGTTGGATATTGAAAGGGATCTGAGGAAACATTGTTTTCCACAGAGATTGCTTGAAGAGCATAATACACAAATGCTGAGCATTGAGATGTAGACTAGGGTCATGCTTGCTTCATGGATACCCTTGGAAGCAGGTATAACAACTGATTACAATAGCTAAATAATGGTTCCCTCCCTATGAGCATCTCACTATACCCAGCATAATTTACAAAGGTTTTCAAACGAACAAGGATCGACATTTTATACTGTTGAAAAATGCTCAGCATTTGATTCATTTGTGCTTTATGCAAGGGTGTTCAACACATTCCAGCTGTTTGAGTAAGCATTGAAAATGCCTTTCTTTTCTAGGCGAACCATACTTCTACAGACCACCAGGTACAACAAATTGACCTGCAATGTTTGATAGTTTTTTTCAACTTTGATTATGTTTTGATTCTTTCCATTTAATAGTTCACTCCCTTACCTGACACAGTATGTGTGTGTGTGTGTATATATAGACAAACTATTATCAGTATCTTTCATGAAGACACAAACTCAGTGGGTGTGCTGACGATATTTGCACCTTGTACACCAAGGATGTACTCTGAGCTTTGGTTTGAGACTAATACCATCAAATACAGTCGCTAATATTTTGTTCAGTCTGTTCATTTTTGATGCCAAGATGCTTTTGTCCCAATTTTCCCCCATTTCATCAAATTGTTTTTAAGTGAAATTTTTTCAGAAGACTTGGACGGTGAGTTACCTTACCGCAGGGCTAAATATTTTCTCCTTTGCGTTCTGAAAAAGGTTTGTTGCCAAAATATTGAATTGAGCTGCCTCCCTGCCAAAATGGATAAACTGGACTGTATTATACAGTGCAATAGAACATAGAATATAGTACATTACAGCTCTGGAACTCGCCCTTCGGCCCACAATGTCTGTGCTGAACTTGAGGCCAAGTTAAATTAGTTCTCTGTCTTCACATGATCCATATCTTTCCATCCCAGCATATCCATTCTTAAATGCCACTCATAACCATTCTTAACCATGCCTTCATCACGTGAACTGTTCCAATCTGGTTGCGCGTACCCTGATGTCTGACACGGCATTAGGAACAGGAAATCCACAGCACCCTTGACTTTGACCGAGCATCCATTGCATTTTGTTTTGTCGGCGTTGTTATTAATTAACGGCCGCATATGATTTGCACTCGAGTGCAGACCAACTGGCTGTTTGCACACACTCTTCAAAGTGTTTCCAAGTTTTTATCAAATGTAGCGATAATCACCGAAGGTGATTCAAGGGCTACTGTGATTCCAACTGGATGAGGGAGATTCTTATTGAGGAGCGAGCTGCGAACTTGTACGTCTGTTTCTTTGTTTTGATCAGTATCGGGCCTCGCCAGACTGAGTCAACACAGTTTTCAAGTCTGTGCCCTGTTGTTCTGAACACAGACATCAGTTCTTGTTGTTGTAAGTTGACATTTTTTAACAAGCCAGTGTTGTCAGTTTATGTTGTACAGAGCTGGACTTGCAAAATGCTCAGCAACTTTTTCATCTGTTCTGTAAGCGCCGTGTCCACCTAATTCCTTCCTTTGGAAATGTCTTCCTGTTTTCCAGGAGAACCGTACTTCTACATGCCACCAGGTACAACAAATTACCCTGCAATATTCTGAAGCTTTTATCTTTGATACGATTAAGTCTCCTTATGTTTGCTTCTTACGCTTTTATCAATTTCTTCTTGGATATCTAATTATTTGGAAGTAGAAATGTTTCCAGATTTCATTGAGGCATTAGCTCACTGACTAGAGTGATAGAGTGATACAGTCTGGAAACAGGCGCCTCAGCCCAACTTGCCCACACCGGCCGACATGTCCCTGCTATACTCGTCCCACCTGCCTGCGTTTAGTCCATATCCCTCCAAATCTGTCCTATCCATGTACTTGTCTAACTGTTTCTTAAACGTTGGGATAAATGGAAGTTACAGCAAACCTTGACCCTTAATCCAGCTTTATGCATACTTTTACAGTTTGGTTCAGGAACTGAACATGAGCATTTTTGCACTTACTTGAGGTCCCGTTGATCTCTTCTCTTTCTCTGTGGCTTTCAGTTCAGTTCAGTTTAGTTTATTGTCACGTGTACCGAGGTACAGTGAAAAGCTTTTGTTGCATGCTATCCAGTCAGCAGAAAGACAATACATGATTACAATTGAGCCATTTACATTGTATAAAAACATGATCAGGGAATAATGTTTAGTGCAAGGTAAAGCCAGCAAAGTCCGATCACAGATAGTCCGAGGGCCACTAATGAGGTAAGTAGCAGTCCAGGACTGCTCTCTAGCTGTGATGTGATGGTTCAGTTGCCTGATAGCAGCTGGAAAGAAACTGTCCCTGAATCTGGAGGTGTGCAATTTCACACTTCTATATCTTTTGTTCGATGGAAGAGGGGAGTAGAGGGAGTGGCCAGGATGCGACTCGTCCTTGATAATGCTGCTGGCCTGCCAGTTTTGGACAAAATGTTCCCATCAGTTCTTTATTCATGTTTCCAGTAATCTCCATCCTTTTCTAACGTCATTGAGAGTGCTGACTTTTTCATAATTTAATAATTCCATATGACATAGAAGGAAGCCATTCACACCATCAATTTTATACTGGCCTTCTAAGCAACCCTCTCAATTCCAGGTCCCTGTGTATTTCCCTTCTTTATTGTACATGCCCATTTCCCACTCGTTTTTTTTTTTAAACAGCATATTATTAATTGTCCTACCAACCCACATGTCTTTGGGATGTGTGAGAAGACTGGGGATCCCTCCTGGTCTCAGGAAAAACATGCAAACTCCACACAGAAAGCACCCAAAATTAGAACTGAATCTAGGTCACTGAAACCTGTAGGACATTAGGAGTATCTCCAGGACTGAAGTTGAAGAAATGTATCAGGTATACTTTGTCATATTTGCTCTGTTCCATTTATAATCAAGCAATGTAATGCCCATTGGGGAATGTGTGTCCACCCTTGTACACTTTGGAGACAGTCCAGAGTGAAAGAGCTAATAGTCAAATCTAATAGTCAAATCTAAAATGGAGTTGTTCTTCGACAAAAGCATGATCTAGTAGAACAAAAGAATGGCTCTGTGCTAAGTCTGAATGAATTTGTAAATTATATGGAACACAATATGGAGGACAGGTTATCTTTTTAATAAAGACATTAAGATGACAGCCTGCACATGTGCTCCTTTTCAAGGCCGTAAAGAGCTCCAGAGATAAGTAATAACATGTTATTGGATGATCTTGATTTGGACCCAGCTTTTCTTATATTCTGAAAGGCTACAGAATCTTTCGGTCATGCCATATTCAGACTTGGTAGGAGTGTTTTACTGATAAGAAAAATGTATAATTGTGCTAACTCTCCTTTGTTCTGTGAGTGGAGCCCGAGAAGCACTGAGCAACGTTTGTGCTCATTGTTGATCTTTGCCACTCTAGTCTGACAAATCAATTAAAGATTGCCATGGTTTACTTTTTACAGTTTTTGTTGCTATCTGCTTTTTAAGAAACAAACTTTGATAAAAGGATGTTTATAAGAATGATCCCAGGGATAATTGGGTTAATATATGAGGACATTTGAAGGCTCTGAGCTTGTACTCGCTGGAGTTTAGTTTAGTATTGCAACGTGTAACAAGGTATAGTGAAAAGCTTTTTGTTGCTATCTTGTCAGTGCAAAGACTATACTCAATTGACGGAATGAATGTGATTTCTGCAGAGGACCTCCAAGGAAGTGTAAAATGTATGGTTGATTGGATTAAAGAAAACTAAGTGTACATATTGTAAATAACATTGTTAGACAGTTCCCCTGCTATTTGTTGATTGGCCAAAGTGTTGAGCCCCTGGTAGGTTTGTTTGGATTCCAGGGTAAATGTTGCATTATTCAAGTTAAGTTAGCATCCTCTAGAAGCTTCTCCTGCAACAATGCAAGGGGGATTCTGTTATTGGTCAGTGTAACTGTCAATCATGTATGGTTGTAATTAATATGTTTGATTGGATTGTAAAGATACCACCCCTCTGTAGTTCAGCCCCTCAAGGTCCGTGGACCTATAAAAGGCAGCCCCCACGAGGTCCTTTGTTGATCTTCTGGAAGTGCACTTGGGACTGCATGACCTTTTGGAGTGTTTCTGCTTGCATGAGGCTGAAGGACTTGGCCAGGCAGATACAAGGATCAAACCCGCGGTGGTTTAGGTATCGTATAGGGTAATTTGTTGTGCAATCCAAAAATAGAGATTAGTTATTCCAGTGCTTGAATCAGTGTTTTATTGACTGAACTTGACTGGAAGGAAGCTTAGAAGGCCTTATTTACAATTAAAGATTACAAGCTAACTGTCCACTGTGCACTGATATAGGATAAAAGGTATAACGTTTGTGCAAGGTAAATTACAGTTTGAAGGTCTTCAATGGAGTAGATGGGAGGTCAGGACCGCTCTCTAGTTGTTGAGAAGACTGAGTTTCCTGATAACATCTGGGAAGAGATTGTCCCTGATTCTCTGAGGTATGCATTTTCAAACTTCTACACGTCTTTCCTGATGAGTGAGAGGATAAGAGGGAGTGACCAGGGGGAGATTGGACCTTGATTATGTTGGTGACCTTGCCGAGGTAGTGTGAACTGTAGATGGAGTAAATGGAAGGGAAATAGGCTTGTGTGATGGTCTAGGCCACATCCAGAACTCTCTGCAGTGTCTTGCAGTCTTGGATGGAGCTGGTCCTGGCCTTATTGGCCTGTCCCACTAAGGCGATTTTTTTCATTGAATGCCGGCAATTGTCATAGTCATAGCAGATGGCCGAAAAACCGGCGACTGGACCCCCCTACGACAATGTCTACAACAACCTATCACCTAGTCGATGTCAGCTACGACAAGCTGCCGACAACCGGCGACACATTAGGACGTCCACCTACGACCACACCTATGACAACCTACGTCCACCCGTGACAAGCTACGACAGGGTAAGACGTACCTGTCGCCGGTTGATGTAGGTAATTGCCAATGGAATTCACCAAAGTCAGCACTGGCGACAACCTGCATCCCCTGCCGACAACCTACATCATCCTAATGACAACCTACATCAGGAGAAGACAACGTACGATAATTGGCATCAAGCCCACTCTCGCCAACTGTCGCCGAAAAGTTTTGAACATTTCAAAATCCAGCGACTACCAGAAAAACACTACAACACTTTGGGCGATTGAGGAGACTACCCATAACCATACAGGCGACACCCCGTGACCATGTGGCGACAGCCTAGTCGCCTAAAAAGTCACCTAAGTGGGACGGGCATTATGTTATTCTTTGTGGTGCTCTGATGTAGCGGTCCTTTCCAACTCTTGCTCTCCGCACCTGGAAAACCTGGTGGTGGGATCACAATCCAAAGCAACCCCCATCCTTTGCCTGCAGAGATGCTGCCTGACACGTTGAGTTACTCTAGTAAACGCATCAATCTTCAGTGATGTGCCATTCCTTCTATCTCCCGAGGGAATTCACCTCCATCATCATGACCACGGTCTGCATCCCACCCCCGGCAGATGTTCATCGAGCTCTGCACCATCTGCACACCATGGTCGATGTATCCCAAAGACTTTTCATGTTGTAAACAAGGACCTCAACAAGGCCAGCTTGAAGAAATCACTACCAAACTACTAACTACCACCAAGTCCTGCAGCTTCAGAGAATCAAACACCCTCAAACACAGCTATTTTACCATCGGGATGCCTATCACTCCATCCCTCGCCCTCACTTTAGGGAAATTTGACCAGCTGTGTTTGCTCCTTCTTCCCTTGTATAAGCAGCGACTGGGGAGTGCAGCCCCTGTGGTGAGGATTGTGTAGAGCTGATCAGAGGAGGCAGAGGACTGAATCCAGGATTCCTTGCAGTCGGCAGACTGGCCAATGTTCAAGGACTCGGCCACACACCTGAACAAAAACATCACGGTTGTTACCGACTTCATAAGGAAATTTGTGGGGGAATGTGTTCCCATAAACATTATCCAAGTGTTCCACAAACAGAAGCCTGGGATGAATCGGGAGGTCCACAATCTTCTCTGGTCCCGACCTCGTGCATTCAAATCTGGCGATGCAGATTCATGTAAAAAGTTCAAATACAACCTCCAAGGTCATCAGAAAGGCTAAAAGCGATATTTGCTCTAAACTGGAGCTTAAGCCAAACATTTTGCACCTGTGGCAGGGCTTGCATGCCATGACTTCCTACAAGGCAAAACCAGAAGGCAGTTCAAGTGACAGCGTGGCATCACTCCCAGATGAGCTCAATGCATTCTATGCATGCTGCGATCGAGAGAACACTAACATGCCTTCTCAGACCCCCATAATCCCCAATAGTATTGCAATCTCAATCACCGAGGCCGACATGAAGCTCCTTCAGGAGGGTGAACCCTGGGACCTGACGATGTATCTAGTTGCTTTCTCAAACCCTGCACAGACCAACTGCCTGGGGTTTTTGCGGACTTCATTAACCCCTCGTTACTGAGGTCTGATTTTCTCACCTGCTTTAAGTTGAGAGTAAGGTGATGTGCCTCAAGGACTATCGACCGATAGAACTGTGGTTTGTGGTGATGAAGTGCTTTGAGAGTTCTGTTATGGCGCATATCAACTTCTATCTCAGCAAGAACCTGGACCCACTGCAGTTTGCCTACTGCCACCATAGAGCAATGGATGATGCGATCTTGCTAGCTCTCCACTCTGCACTAGACCACTCAGACAATATAAACACATATGTCAGGCTGTTGTCCAGAGACTACAGCGTGGCATTCAACATCATTATCCCCAACGCACCTGTTACCAAGATCAGAAATGTGCATCCCTTTGCAACTGAATCCTCAACTTCCTCATCAACAGAGTAAAATCGGTACGAATTGGCAACACTTCCTCGTTGATAACTATCTGCACAGGGGCACAGTCATCCGTTCTACTCGCTCTACACCCTGACAGGGTACAGTTCCAACCCTGATTTTAAACTCTGCAACGACACCACCATTGTTGGATGAATCGCGGATAATGATGAGTATAGGATGATCGTCGTCTGACTGAATGAATCGAGAACACCTTGTTCTCTAATTCAGAAAAACCAAGGAACTGATTGTTGACTTTAGAAGAGGAAGGCCAAGAATTCACAAACCTGTCTTCATTGACAGGACAGTGGTGGAGAAAGTCAACAAATTCCTGGGCATACATATCTCTGAAGATCTGTCCTGGACCCAGCACACTGATGTAATCATAAAGAAACCCCATCAATGCCACTGCATAGACTGAGGAGATTATGTCAACAAATATCCTCTTGAACTTATGCAGGGGCATGGCCGGGAGTATATTGACTTATTGCATCATGGCCTGGTTTGGTGACTTGAATGCCCAGGAATGAAGGAGATTGCACTAACCCAAACCAAAGTCCTGACTCTTAATTTCTTTGCTCCTAACAATGAAGGCAAGCATACCATACACATTCTTTACCACCCTTTTTAATTGTGCTGTCACCTTTAGTGAGCTATGAACTTGGACTCCAAGATCCTTCTACCAATCAAATTAAGGGTTTTTTCTCGTTTCCATACTTTCTCCTTACATTGAAACTGCCAAAGTACAACACCTCACCCTTGCTCAAATTAAACTCTATCTGCCATTTCTCAGCCCATTCCTGCTTCTAATCTATATCCCACTGTTTCTTCTGACAGCCTTCCTCTCCATTTGCAACTCAAATGTTGGTGTAATCAGCAATCCAACTCACCTACCCACCTCCATTTATGTCTAGGTCATTTATATACATCCCTGTGGAACTCCACTGGTCACAGACCTCCAGTCGGAACATTTACCATCCAGCACAACCCCTTATTCTATGAATAAACCAGTTCTGAATCCATACAACCGTCATCATGAATCCTTTGCATCTTTGTTTTTGTTTTTGCATTTTATATATATATATATATTAAATGTATTGAACTGATTTTTGTTCTTCATTATGGTAAGTACTGAGTACTAAGTTTACATTCCTGTTGTGCAGCTGCCAGTTACAATTTCATTGTTCCATTTTGGGACATATGACAATAAAACACTTTTAGAGTGATGCAGTGTGGAAACAGGCCCTTCGGCCCAACTTGCCCACACCGGCCAACACTGACCCAGCTACACTAGTTCTACCTGCCTGTGCTTGGTCCATATCCCTTCAAACCTGTCCCATGCATGTACCTGGCTAACTGTTTCTTAAACGTCGGGATTAAGTATCAGCCTCAACTATCTAATCTGGCAGCTGTTCCATACACCCACCACCCTTTGTGTGACAAAGGACCCCTTCGATTACGATTAAATCTTTTCCCCGTCACCTTGAACCTATATTCTCTGGTCCTCGATCTCCCCTACTCTGGGCAAGAGACTCTGTGCATTGACCCGATCAATTCCTCTCATGATTTTATACACCACTATAGATCACCCCTCATCCTCCTGCGCTCCAAGGAATTGGGACCCAGCCTATTTAACCTCTCCCTATACGTATCTCACACCCTCTAGTCCTGGCAACATCCTTGTAAATCTTCACTGAACCCTTTCAAGCTTGACAATAGTTGAACCCTTTCAACTCTTATGGACTTGGACCCCAAGCATCTGAGCACTAATTACATATTTTTGTGGAGGTTGTTATCAATTTTTTCTCAAGTGCAAACTAACTGGATGTATGCACAGGCTCTTCATAAATTTTCCAATTTTTCAGCAAATATGGCAAGAATCTGTGAAGGTGCTGCAGAATGTGAGAGATGATATAAATTTCCATTGTGCAGGACTGGATGTACAAGATTCTGTTGAGTTCATATGTGATAGGAGCAGAATTAGGCTATTCGGCCCTTCAAGTCTACTCCGCCAGTTAATCATGGTTGAACTATCTCTCCATCTTAACCCAATTCTCCTGCATTCTCCCCATAGCCCCTGACACCTATACTAATGAAGAATCTCTCTCTCTCTCTCTGCCTTAAAAATATCCATTGACCTGGCCTCCACAGCCTTCTGTGGAGTGAGCTGTGAATTGGTATGTCTGTTTCTTTGCTTTGATCTGTATCAGGCCTGGCTCAGACTGGGTTGACACCATCATCAAATGTAGTATAAATCTCTGAAGGAGGTACAGAATTTTAGGGCTAATGTGATTCCAACTGCGAAGGACTGGATGAGCGAGATTCTTATTGAGGAGGGAGCTGTGAATTGTTTTGCTTTGATCAGTATTGGGCCTGAGTCGCCCAGTTTTCAAGTCTGTGTCCTGTGGCACTGAACAGGTCCTGTTGCTGTAAGATGACATCGCCCAACAAGACAATCTCTGACTGAGATTTATTTTCTTCAGTTCCTCTTTGGAACCAGTCTTCTGGCATTAATCTCTCGTTAGGGATCCAGCCCAATCTTCTGTCCCTCTTCTATGGGACCAATCTTCTGCCTCAGCTTCCGACGAGATGTAATGGCAGATTATTATATCGTTCAAGGAATCTTTCCTCTAGCCACTATGATTGAAGACAGGGGTAAGGAGGTAGTTTTGTTGCACATCCACGAGCTCTCTGCGAGACATTAAATGCCGTCCAAGGATAAATCTTCAAAACACAGTCTTGAGTAATAGTATCTTTATTGTCGTAGTAAAAACAGTAAGATATTCATCCAAACCTCTTCTTGTTTAAGTACATTTTGATCTTACTCGTAGTCAAACTCGTGCATGGTCGAAAGCTGTGCCTTCCACATGCTTCTTCAAAACTAAAACAAAAAACTACTAGCGCGTTTGCGCGAGAATCCCAGCCTCAAACACGCCTCCGACTACGTAGTATATCCCACCCACATAATTATAGGCAGATAACATTGAAAGGTAACTGGTTATAGGTAACTGAGTTAAGCTAAATGGCTACAACAGTCAGTTTTTTGTCACATGTACCAATTAAGGTACTGAAATTTGAGTTGCCATACTAAATGAAAAGCAACACGACACACAGCCACATAAAAGTTAACATAAACATCCATCACAGTGGATTTCACATTCCTCACTGTGATGGAAGGCAATAAAGTTCAATCTTCTTTTTTGTTCTCCCGCGGTCGGAGCAGTCAAACCATCCGCAGCCAGGGCAATTAAAGCCCCCGCAGCTGACGATCGGTGCCCCCCCATCAGGGTGATCGAAACTCCCATGTCAGGGCGGGAGAAATTCTTTCCACGGCATGGAGCGCCCGAGTCGAGCTCTTCCTACCAGAGGCCGCGGGCTTCACGATGTTAAAGTCCACAGGCCCCGCAAAAGTTGGAGCTTCGATCCCCGGCAAAGGGAGCGCAAGCTCCGCGGTGTTAAAGTCCCGCAGACTCCTGAGGCTTGCAGCGCCCGTTGGTCTCCAGGAAAGGACACCATCTCCACGATGTTAGGCCGCAGTGGGGACAACGATATGATATGAAAAAAAAATCGCTTATCCGTTGAGGTAAGAGATTGAAAAAAGAGTTTTCCCCCAACCCCCACCTGCCACATAAAACAAACCAAGGAACACTAAAACATACTTCTTAACACATACCAAAAATAATAAAAAGAAGAAAGGTCAGACTGACTGTTGGCGAGGCAGCCACTACTGGTGGGCGCACCAGCTTTTAGATAACCACATTAATGTGCAGGAATGGAGGTTTATGTACCATGTGTAGGCAGAAGGGTTCAGTTTAATTTGGCATCATATTTGATACAGACATTGTGCGCTGACGGGCTTGTTTCTGTGCTGTACTGCTCTGTGTTCAGAGTGCTGCCTGCCTGACAGTGATTCTGCATGGTATTATCCCTTGTACACTCTATTGTTACATTAAGTGCCATCATTTTCCATGGAACCACTGTGTAAAGTTTTAGTGTGGAATGTAATTAATTAACTTTTTTGTGCTTTTAATGTATCCAACATTCAATGTCAATATTTTCTTCTGGTTTCAGCATTACCTTACCACAATACATCAGGTAAAATAAATCAGTAACACAGTTTTACATACCTGTGACTTTGGGAAGTTTGCATTTGTCTAATCAACCTTAAATGGAGATATTATACGAGTCTGACCCATCTGGTTTTCAAATGCATAAACTCAACTCTGCTAATTGCTTTTGGGCCAGGATGGGAAAGGGATGGTATTCATTAAATTAAGATAATGACAACATGATTTTAACTGGAATATAGAGAATTCCAAAGGTTCACCACCTTCTAGATAAATAAATCTTAAATTACAATTAAATCACAAAGTACGTGGTATAACTCCAGGATAAGTGCTCAACTAAGAAAAGCAATCCCAAAGCCAAAGTATTATCTATTGATCTAACTAAATATACCAACTTATAGTGACAATAAATAACTCCATATGCAAAAAACAGCTACCTACATGTTAACTAGCTCTTAATAAAAAAACGAATCATATAGATGCAAATATATCATTGGGGTTATCAAGTGGGAACCTCCCTGTTGTTTTCTTTGAATTAGGCCCACGACATAAAGGATTTCCCCTTTATTTAAGGATAAGGGGGAAATCTTTTAGGACAGAGATGAGAAAAAAAAATTTTACACAGAGAGTGGTGAATCTCTGGAATTCTCTCCGCAGAAGGTTGTTGAGGCCAGTTCATTGACTATATTTAAGAGGGAGTTAGATGTGGCCCTTGTGGCTAAAGGGATCAGGGGGTATGGACAGAAGGCAGGTACAGGATACTGAGTTGGATGATCAGCCATGATCGTATTGAATGGCGGTGCAGGCTCGAAGGGCCGAATGGCCTCCTCCTGCACCTATTTTCTATGTTTCTATAATTAATTCTGTTCAAGAGGTTCTGTTTAATTCTGTTCAAACTATCTTTGAAACCCATTTTTATTACCAATAATTTTCTATGTTTCTATGACATCTCAGAAAGGCTGAACAGCTATTTCTGATGTCCCAGAACAACTCCCCTCCGCTGATCACGTTCTGAATGGTGAACTCCTCATTTTGAGAACCGTTGTCCACCCAGGGGAAAGATCAACGCCCCATAAGAAATGGAGATGTTTCATTAAGATCATCTCTCATTCTTCTAAACTCTGGAATTACTGGAGAAAAATAAAACTGTTTTCATTCAGGTTGCAAACTTTTTGTCAGAAATGGGTAAATATAGAAAACGTTCCAAGTCACAGGGAAGGATGGAGAGAAAAAAGGGAATGCCCGTGATCAGATGGTGTCTGGTTTGGTGTCGCCCACTGGTGAAGCTTAATTTTCCCACACCTATATCCATCGCCATCACCTGCCAGGCTTTGTCCTGTCCCAGCTTTCTCATCTGAACCACAATCAGTTGGAGGAATGGACCTGATCTGAAACGTTGCCTATCCATTCCTTCCATAGATGCTGCATGACCTGCTGGGCACTTTATGTTTTATTTCTCTGAAAAATAGTTAGATATGTCAGGATGTCAGTCTTTAATTTCAATAATACCCCGCTAACTTTTGCATATATGGAGGTATAATTTACTAAATAGCTCCAAAACGTTCTGACTTAGGCAAATTTTGTGAACAATCTAAAACATTTAGTGTGCCTTGTAGATTGTCCATACTTTAGTGAAATGCATAATTCCTACAGATTATGTCTATTTGTTCCAACGTTCCGGTTACCATTTTACCGTTATTATTGAGCTTGCCTCCATCAACAGTTTGATCTTGCCGTGACCCTGAAAACTATTTGCACAGGACCTCAGTGTGAACTATGATTCTCACTGACCCGAGATGTTGCCTGAACTGATAGATTTATGGCACAGAGCAAACTCGAAGCAGAGGACATCTTTGCTCTATGACGGATTGTTTTCTCTGGAATGCCCATGGTTTTGGGGAAGACTTAATATATAAAATATGGGCGGCACGGATAGAGCAGAAAGTCAGAATATTTGTCCCAGAGTGAAAATGTCAAAAGACCCTAATGAAAGATGAGAAAGGAAAAGTTTAATGTGCAGGGCAAGATTTTATACACAGTGATGGAGACAGATATAGTTCATAGGCTTTTGGATAAGCAATTGGATATGCAGGGATAAAGATCATGTACAGGCAGAAGAGATTAGTTTATCTTGGCATCATGTTCGGCACAGACATGATGGGCTTGTTCCAGTGCTGTACTTTTTCATGTTCTTGGTGCTCCAACGCTCCCTCTACCCCACATCGTGAATGTTCTCTCCCACTCTGTCACTCTAGTCCTGTACTCATTCAGACCTTGTGATCCTCTTTTTTCCCCAGAATTATTTCCAGCAAATCTCCCTGTAGGTAAGTTGTTCACAGTGCAATATCATAGGAGAACGGCGGCTACCACTCGCTGATTCCAATCCCGGGCTTCCCGTTGATCTCGAGGAATGGAGGTCACAGCCAAGCCATTCCCATTCCTACCAGCATTGTCTGCAAAGTGTTACATTGCTTGTAGGCTAAAATGTTTTTAAGCATCTGCATATATATATTTGTGTTTATAATGTATTGTTTCTTGCTCATCATTTACATGACTATATTCACCTCCATTTTAAATGTCTCTCAGGGAAGGGGGAGAACTAGCCATTTGCCAATGAGCTCCACTTATGGGACAGTGTGGGTGATGTTTATACACAGCAGCACCAAGCTGCACAGGACGTTGAATGTTTTGCTATTGGTACTCGCGTATTCCTAGTTTATTAGTGTTGTGTGTACCTGGATACAGTGGCACAGTGTTTTGCGTGCTATCCAGGCAATTCATACCATATAAGTGTAATCAGGCAATGCATTACACTCGTTAAGCTGTCTTATCATCTGCATTAACTGTTGAAACCAGTAAAAGATGTGTATGAAGGAACTGCAGATGCTGGTTTAAACCAAAAGATGGACACAAAAAGCTGGAGTAACTCAGGGGGTCAGACAGCATCTCTGGAGAGAAGGAATAGGTGACTTTTTGGTCAAGACCCTTCTCCAGACTGAGAGTCAGGGGAAAGGGAAAGGAGAGATATGGACAATGTAGAGATATATAGAACAAATGAATGAAAGATATGCTAAAAAGTAACGATGACTAAGGAAAGAGGCTAGCTAGGTAAAAATGAGTTACAGACAATAAGCCTCAACAAGACAACTTTGAAGCTGGTATGACTTGGGTGAGGGAGAGATGGAGAGAGGGAGGTTGCAAAGATTACTTGAAGTTAGAGAAATCAAGATCATACCATTGGGTTGTAAGCTGCCCAAGCGAGTTTGTTTTGTTGACTAACTAACTTTAGACATTAATCCATTACCTCTGGTACACAACACCATGTTTTCCATTCTTCCCTGCCTCCTGATTCCCTTAAGACCAAGAAATATTCAGGTAGAGAGGCATCTGAGGAGAGGGTAACAGTTCACCCGTCATGTCAAAGATAAATGGGAAAGCGAGAAAGTAATTTGGTTCGAAGTTGCAGCAAGAACGGGATTGGAATGTAGAAACGAGGAGCTCCAGATGCTGGTTTACAGAAGTAGACACAAAGTGCTGGAGTAACTCAGCAGGTCAGGAAGCATCTGTGGAGAACTATGGATAAGTGATATTTCGAGTCAGGACCTTTCTTTAGGGTGATTATCTCCCCCCCCCCCCCCCCCCCCCCCCCCCCCCCCCCCCCCCCCCCCCCCCCCCCCCCAATCAGTATTGATGTGATTAGAGATAGAGAACTGGCTGGCAAACAGGAAGCAAAGAGTAGGAGTAAACTGGTCCTTTTCACAATGGCAGGCAGTGACTAGTGGGGTGCCGCAAGGCTCAGTGCAGGGACCCCAGCTATTTACAATATATATTAATGATCTGGATGAGGGAATTGAAGGCAATATCTCCAAGTTTGCGGATGACACTAAGCTGGGGGCAGTGTTAGCTGTGAGGAGGCTGCTGGGAGACTGCAAGGTGACTTGGATAGGCTGGGTGAGTGGGCAAATGTTTGGCAGATGCAGTATAATGTGGATAAATGTGAGGTTATCCATTTTGGTGGCACAAACGGGAAAGCAGACTATTATCTAAATGGTGGCCGATTGGGAAAGGGGGAGATGCAGCGAGACCTGGTGGTCATGGTACAAGAACAGTCATTGAAGGTAGGCATGCAGGTATAAGCAGGCAGTAAAGAAAGCGAATGGTATGTTAGCTTTCATTGCAAAGGATTTGAGTATAGGAGCTGGGAGGTTCTACTGCAGTGTGTACAGGGACTGTGGAGTATGGTTGCGTACAGTTTTTGGTCTCCAATCTGAAAGAAGAAATCTTAGAGCCATACTGAGATGCTTCTCATCATTGCAGCAAATGCAATGGAGACAAAGGAACTGGGAGGATGGAAAAGAGTGTTTACAGGAAGCGGGGTGAGAGGAGGTTTCAAGATCAAGATGGCTGATGAGGTTTTGCCTTTAGTTTTCGTTAGGTTCTATCCCCTGATAGCAGATGGACAGATCTTAAAGAAACTTACAAAATGTCTCAAGGTGAGAGCAGGCTAGAAATTGACAGGAAGAGATGTTCCCGATGTTAGGGAGCGAACTTCAAGGGGTCACAGCTTAAGGATAAGGGGGAAATCCTTTAAAACCGAGATGAGAAGAACTTTTTTCACACAGAGAGTGGTGAATCTCTGGAACTCTCTGCCACAGAGGGTAGTTGAGGCACAGTTCATTGGCTATATTTAAGAGGGAGTTAGGTGTGGCCCTTGTGGCTAAGGGGATCAGGGGGTATGGAGAGAAGGCAGGTACGGGATACTGAGTTGGATGATCCCCCATCAACTCCTTTCAGGGACCCAAGCAATCGTTCCAGGTGCGACAGAGGTTTACCTGCACCTCTTCCAACCTATCTATTGCGTCCGCTGCTCTAGATGTCTATGATCTATATCGGTGAGACCAAGCGGAGGTTGGGCGATCGTTTCGCCCGAAATGCCGCTGGTCCGCAATAACCTATCTGATAGCCGGTGGCTCAGCACTTCAACTCCCCACCATCTCCGATGACCTCTCTGTCCTGGGTCTCCCTCCATGGCTTTCTGAGAGCAATTGGAAAGAGAATCAAAGCGACATGTAGAAGTTGTGAAATGCAAGTCAGGGACCTGAAATCAAAGTGAGAAGATGGAAATGGCCAGCAGGTATTACATCTTCTGCGGTTGCTGGAGAAGGGTTCACTAGCAGTGAGTGGTTTGTGTGAGTGGTTAGTGGAACAAAGTATTGCAAAGGATGTCTCCTCAGAATGTTGAGGAAGATGTGGCTGGTTATGGAATATCTGAAGCTGGTGGAAATGGCAAAGAACATTCACTGACTGTGGGGGCTGATGGTATAAAAGATGAGGACCTCAAGCGCCATTGTTCCTCTGCCTAGGGGAGCAGAAGGGTGGGAAATAGTGACTGTGGTCACGGTTCTGTCCAGTATGGTTGGGTTCAGCCACCTAGATGAAAGAAGACATCTCAGATACTGAGATGCTTCTCATCATTGCAGCAAATGCAATGGAGACAAAGGAACAGGGAGAATGGAAAAGAGCGTGAACAGGAAGCGGGGTGAGAGAAGGTTTAATCAAGATGGCTGAGTGAGGTTTGGCCTTTGGTTTTCGTTTCTGTTCTATCCCCTGATACGCAGATTGACAGATCCAAAATGGGGAGTCAGAGATGGATTGTTTAAAGGTGAGAGCAGGGTAGAAATTGACAGGAAAGAGATAAAAGTGTTGTAAGGCAGCAACTCTACCACTGCGCCACTGTGCCATCCTATATTTCATATATTTCATATATTTCCAAGTCAGGATGGCTTGAATGGAAGGTGCTGGTGTAAGTGTTCCTTTTTGCCTGCTCCCTTGCCCTTCATAGACAATAGACAATAGGTGCAGGAATAGGCCATTCGGCCCTTCGAGCCAGCACCGCCATTCAATGTGATCATGTCTGATCATCCCCAATCAGTACCCCGTTCCTGCCTTCTCCCCATATCCCCCGACTCCGCTATTTTAAAGAGCTCTCTCTAGCTCTCTCTTGAAACCATCCAGAGAACCTGCCTCCGCCGCCCTCTGAGGCAGAGAATTCCACAGATACCACTCTGAGAAAAAGTGTTTCCTCATCTCTGTTCTAAATGGCTTACTCCTTATTCTTAAACTGTGGCCCCTGATTATGGTCTCCCCCAACAACGGGAACATGTTTACTGCCTCTAGCTTGTCCAAACCCTTAATAATCTTATATGTCTCAATAAGATCCCCTCTCATCCTTCTGAACTCCAGAGTGTACAAGCCCAGCTGCTCCATTCTCTCAGCATATGACAGTCCCGCCATCCCGGGAACTAACCTTGTGAACCTACGCTGCACTCCCTCAATAGCAAGAATGTCCTTCCTCAAATTAGGGGACCAAAACTGCACACAATACCCCAGGTGCGGTCTCACTAGGGCTCTGTGCAACTGCAGAAGGACCTCTTTGCTCCTATATTTGATTCCTCTTGTTATTAAGGCCAACATGCCATTCGCTTTCTTCACTGCCTGCGGTACCTGCATGCTTACTTTCATAGACTGATGTTCAAGGACCACCATATCCCATTGTACTTCCCCTTCTCCCAAATTGGTGCCATTTAGATAGCAATCTGCCTTCCTGGTTTTGCTACCAAAGTGGATAACTTCACATTTATCCGCATTAAACTTCATATGCCATGCATCTGCCCACTCCCCTAACCTGTCCAAGTCACCCTGCATTCTCATAGCATCCTCCTCACAGTTCACACTGCCACCCAGCGTTGTGGCTTCTGCAAATTTGCTAATGTTACTTTGAATCCCTTCATCCAAATCATGGTTGTGGATTTGTGGTTTCTGGAGACTCTGTGGAACATCTAATTGAATAGCAACATTTTGTGAGTGGCACACAGTACATCCATATTGCATCAGTGATGGGGGGGAATTATTGAGCAGTAAAGGGGGATGCCAGTCAAGTGGGCTGCTTTGTCCTGGATAATGTTGACCAGCTTTGCCCTGGATAGTGATGAGTTGTTGGAGCTGCACCCGTCCAGGCAAGGAGGAAAAATTCCATCACACAGGATACTGAGTTGGATGATCAGCCATGATCATATTGAAAGGCGGTGCAGGCTTGAAGGGCCGATTGGCCTACTCCTGCACCTATTTTCTATGTTTCTATGTCATTTTATTCAATGTCTGAATGTCATGAATGTAGTCCAGTGATGATTTGTATCACAGTTTTACTGCACCTAATTTTTATTCCCAGCTCTGTGTAAGCCTGTTGCAAAAATAATCACATTGAGAAAGGATGGATGCGAAGTAGATGTCGTCAGCAATCACTGCAAAGGCCACTGTACCTCAGAAACCAGGTAAGGAGTATCAACTTAATGCAACATCTCTCCTTAACATAACCACATTAAGAAAACTGTAATATTTTTAAAAAGCAGGACTGGAATGTGTAACTTTTCTCAACACAACTCAGTTACAGTGTTTTACCTCCGCAGAATTGGATGTTTCTCTTCTAGCAGTGTTACCACTGAAGATACATTTATAGAGCAGAAAGAGAAAACATATGTTGAAGTTCTTTCTGACTCTTGAGTTCTGAATCTGAACAGTTTCTGTGCCTGAAGTTCATGAAATCGCCTCAGTGTCTGGGCATCATAGGATCATCCCCTCAGTCTCCGAAAATCACAGGATCGTCCAGTGTCTGACGATTACCAGATATTCTCAGTGCCGGAAGTTCAGTGTTTGGATGTAACAAGTCCTTCTCCTCATTTTCTGAAGATCACAGGATCTTCTCAGTGTTTGAACGTCATGGGATCTTCTCATTAGGAAGATGGTAGATGATGTGTTTCCCATCCGCCGGGGGATGTTAGGTTCAATGCTACAACCTCTGTATTACATTCATTTTCCATCCTGGCGATGAATGCAAAAGCAGATAAGGAGATATATTTAAGAGATTGAACCATAGGTAACTGGGTGTTCAGCCTCTTCAACAGTAATGCACTTCCAAATAACTTTGGATAGGAAAGTATTCCACCGGTGATTTCTTTCAGTTTTACTGCGCCCAAGAAAAGGCACTATTTCAATGCATGTTTTATTCTCCTGTAGAAACTAGCTCAATGCATGGCCAGTACATGACCCTTTCATCTCCATTTCACCTCCAGCCTTTGGCACTATCTCACTCAACTCCACGTCACCAGCCCCCTTCAGTCCACCTTGTGCCGACCAAGATGCCTATCTACCTTAATCCCACGTGGCTGCATTAGGCCCACAGCCCTTTACTTCTTTCCTATCCAAGTATCCATATGCCTTTTAAATATTATAATTCTCACCCAGCCACCCTCTGTGTGAAAAACCTACCCCTCAGATCGCCACGCCTTCATAATTTTATAACCTGTAAGGTCATTTCTCAGCCTTCTATAGAGAGGTTGTACTTACAATGTAGAATTGTTCTCAATGAGCACTTGTACATGTGCCTGTTGGGCCTTTCTCCAGAAAAACAAGACTATCTGTAAGCCTAACGATAGTGGTGCTGCATCTGCTGGTCAAATCTACTTAGAAAATATTCTTGGAAAACATTTTTTTGACATCTCTCTCTCCATTTTCATAGGCAATGTACAGAAGTAGTTTAGTGATTGATGGAAGTTATGGGATTACATATATTACAAAATGGGTTTGAATCAAATGTCAAACCTGACACCTTGTAGGAGAATTTCAACAGCGCACTAAAGTAGAGAGCATGAAATACAAGCATTTCCTTGGCTACTTTTTCTTTCCATATATGAATATCCCATTATGACCCTCATTGCCTGCAGGTTAAACAAACAATTGGGGGAAGGTGCTGACAATGGGTCTGCCCCCTTCTCTCTGGATTCCTGGTCTCGGTGATTGGGTGAAGTACTGCTGCTTTGGTTAGAAATAGAATGCATGTCCACAGATATCACTGCACGCCCAGATCAGTGCTCCCAAGCCCACTCACCAAAGAGTGTGGGAAAGATTTTGAAAGGAGTATTTTTACTAGTGAGAGGACAGCAGCTGTTGGACTTGAAGCCAATGGCTATTTCCTTTGGGTGCTGTGAGTTCTGTAGATGACTCCTGGTAGGAGCCAGGAGCACTGGGCAAAGGGAAGTGAACAGGTTTCCAAAGGGTAAATATTTTTAGACCTTTACATTCTCCATTAATCCCAGAAGACGTAAACTGTGGAGGGAAGGAGAAGAATGACTGTTCGAATTGCCTGATCTTTCTGTTTCTATTTGTAGGTTTAACGGTGTGACGAATATAATTGAAACTCATTGTAGCTGTTGTATTCCGAAGAAATCCACCAAAATGACAGCACGTGCCATCTGTAAAAATGGCAAGACCGTGCAGATTAAATATACGCTGTTCCAAAAATGTGAATGCAGTTACAAACCCTGTGATCACATCTACTAGAGGGATAGCCACACACTGGATGGAAACTGGAATGAGCAAGAGAAGTTCTTACAGAGATGCAAACACAAGATCAGATGTCACCATTGTATCAATATAGTTGCACCTTTAGAATGAAGAACGGGTGCCCTGAAATGTAATTGTTTCTGAAATTTTGAAATTAATACACATATCTACCTTTGTTTCTAACAGCTTTGCCTTTCTTACTCAATTTCTTTGGTGAACATCCATTTGTATCTGTTAAAGATAATCTTATACTTCCAACTATGAATAATAAGTAAACATTGATCAAAGTGATTTCAAGAGAACCATTTCTAGTGTCATTATTTCTGATATACCCAGTGGATAGAGATATTATTCAGGAAGGGAGGGATTAACACGATCAGTTCTGCCAGCGGGTCCTAGTCCAGAAAGAATTAGTTCATGAGAGCCGGCTGCTCTCAGGGTGGCAAAGGGGAAAAAAGTCAACCACCAAACTTTCCCATTTGGATAGACACAAAACGCTGGAGTAACTCAGCGGGTCCGACAGCATCTCTGGAGAAAAGGAATTGGTGACGTTTTGGGTTGAGACCTTTCTTCAGACCGAGGGTCAGGAGAGATATAGACGGTGATCTAGAGAGAAATAGAACAACTGGAGATCAGGAGGAATCACTGAGGGAGAGCAGTGAGAGAGGAAATTGCAGAACTCTCGTCGTCTAAAGGAGGATAAATTCAAAATAGTCATACCTCGAGGAGATTTCGCAGTGGAGCAGAGGAAATGTGTAGGAAGGAATGCAGATGCTGGTAAAACCAAAGATAGACACAAAAAGCTGGAGTAATTCAGCGGGTCAGACAGCATAACTGGAGAAAGACACTACTGTAGGTGACGTTTCTGGGTTGAGACCCTTCTTGAGACTCAGAAAGAGACATGGGAGATATAGACAGTAATATAGCGAGATATAGAACAAAAGATATTTAGATATAAAACCCATGTGGTAACTACAAGAATGATATTAGTAGACTGCAGGAAGACATAGATGATCTGATCAGCTAGACAGAAAAGTAGCAAATGGAGTTTAAGCCAAAGAAGTGCAAAGTAATGGCTGAACAATAGACATACAGCAGTAGATAGAGTGGTGAAGAGGTGTAAGGTAGGCTTGCCTTCATCAATCGGGGCATTGAGAATAAATTAGGTTTCAGCTTTATAAAACATTGGTTAGGCAGCATTTGGAGTATCATGTCATTTCAGGTTGCTACATTACAGGAAGGATGCTACGGAGGGGCACAGGAAAGGTACAGAGGTGGAGGCTTTGGAGGGGTGCAGGAAAGTTTCACCGGGATGATGCCTGGATTATCTTTCGGGAGAGGTTGGTCGAATTGAGTTTGTTTTCGCTGGAGTGTCAGAGGCTGAGGGGCAACTAGTAGATGTTTATAAAATTATGAGTGGTATAAATAAGGAAACAATCAAAACCTTTTTTCCCCAGTGAAAATGTCAAAGACTAAAGGCCAGAGCTTTATGGTGAGATGAGCAGAGGTTAAAGGACACAGAATGCTGGAGTAACTCAGTGAATTTGACTGCATCCCTGGGGAACATGTATAGGTGACATTTTGAGATGGGACTTGAAAGGAGATATGTGGGCAAGATTTTATCCAGAGAGTGGTGGGTGCCTGGAACATGCTGCCCGAGGTAGTGGTGAAGGCAGATATACTGATAGCATTTAAATGGACACGTGTATATGCAAGGAATAGAGGGATATGAAGTAAGTGCAGGCAGAAGTGAAATGTTTAAGTAGACATCACGTTTGGCACAAATATTAGCGATGTTATCATACTTACCTTCAGCGGTGCTGCAGTTCTGCCACTGGCTGTGTGCGCGACTTTGGTGCCTTTGGGGGGGTGGGGGTTAAAATGCCGTTTTGTACTGCCTGTCGGAGGTGGACTTTCTCAGGCTGCTAGCTGCTGATGAAAAATCAATTGGACTTCCGTTCGCGCTATATTTATAAAAGACATTTGCTGGACAATTTAATATTTGGATTTAAATAAAAAGCGATTTCTAACGCCCTCAACGCCTACAACATGATGGATCGCAAGAACGGGACAAAACAAAGGGTAAGTCGTCTATTTTATGTATAATCTTGCTTCTTGGATTGTTTTAATCTAATTTACATTGCGAAAATGTGATTTCGGCCACATACGAACCACCAGTGATTTTCCTGCCGATATGGAGTTCAAATTCACCGCAAATGCAACGTTCCAATCGATCACGTTCCAGAAGCAAGATGATTTAAATCCTCTTTTTTTGAACAATCATGTCATAAGCCGTCTAAATTGTCTATATTTTGTGTTATTTCCCTCTCCATGGTCATTATTTTTAAACTAAATATTCACAACAGTTTGAGTCACATATATTGTGCAAAAAAACAATAATTTTTTAATATTTTGGGTGGATGTTTCTTGATTAATTAATGGGAATTAAACATTAAATTCCTTCCATCTGGCATATAAATTCATGACAGTGAGATTTAAAAATCATGTTATATTGTGAATTCCTGTGTGAATGGAATTAGTTTGTTATTTGGATACAGGCTATTTAAAAAAATATATCCTTTTCTTAAGAAATGGAACCTCTACAGGACATTCTTAATGGGAAAGTAGTGGGCAGAAAGGCATGTCATGCGTGGTTTGAAGAGCAAAAATTTGTAGTTTACAATGCCAAAATTGAAAAGTTGAGGAAAAATAAGGTATACAGAGTTGCCTATTGGTTACAATCTGAGGAGTATGATGATGCTACTGATTATGATATGCCAATGTATCAGCTAGCAACTAATCTTCTCCATAAAGACTTGGTCTATTGCTAGAAATTGTAATTTATTTACCTATCTGTTACAGACGCAGCATATTATACAATAATATTAAAGGTCTGATCTTGAGAATATCAATTTTTTGAATTTTCAAGGCAGTCTGGGTGTTTATTACTATTTCCGTCACAACGGTCAATTTTGGAATTAGCTACAATTAGGTAACTAACTAATTATATGCTTTAATTTCAGGTCATCCAAGTAAGATGTTTTATATTTGTTTCAGAATGCTTCAATCAATAATAACTGAACATGTCATTCAGTTCTCTTAATATTTAGGAAAGTTATGGGCTTTTGACTGTCCTCGATCACAGCTTTTGCGTTAACTCAATGGAAAAGCAATAGGGAACACGATGCTAATTTCCGAGTATGAAAATGGGCATAACTTTTTTAATACTGAAGATATGAAAATGAATTAGGTATCAAATTAAACTTATTTTTATGCTTTATCTGATGGGATAAATTGCAGACTTGATTTTTTAAATCTCAAAATTTTGTAGCATTGCTACAAATATTGTGGGCTGAATGGCTTGTTCCTGCATTGTACTGTTCCATGTTCTTAGGAAGTGGCAGCATATTGAATCCTATGGAGTTACAGATGGATTTAGATGTATAAATGCACAGATTCTTAACATAGCAGGACTAGTCGATAAGGTGGTTGTGAAGGCACATAAAATGCTTTATTTTATTAACAATATAGCAAATAACTTAAAAGCAAAGAGTCACATTCCTACTGTCAGCATTCACAAGTGCTTTTGAGAGTGGTGACAGATATGGAGACAAGCCCTATGCACGGGCTCTCAGTCAAGAGCAATGTCACGGGCAGCCTCAACCTGCTGGACTTTGGTTCAGCCGTCTGACCTGTGTCACAAAGCATCTAGGTGCCTTCACCACAAATTCAAGGTTAAACTGGCAAGAACTCTATCTACTTGTGCAGCCACCATCAGGTGGAGCAGGAGCTAAAGCTTCCCCTTCAACACAATCCAAAGATGTACAGGTCTGTAGGTTAATTGGCTTCGGTAAAATTATCAATTGTCCCTAGTGTGTGTGGGATTGTGTTAGTGTGCAAGTGTGAGGGGATCAGTGGTCGCCGTGGACTCGGTGGGTCAAATGGCTTGTTTCCGCGCTGTATCTCTAAACTAAACGAAACTAAACAATAGGCATCACCTAAACATCCTACATACATGTGCCAGGGTGAGCAGTTTGCAGGAGCTAGCCACGAGACTACACAGAGTTTGGAGTTGTGAAATGTAGCTCTGAAGGCATCACCACCTCTCATCTGGGACAGAATCCCCCTTGAAGGAGCCACAATGTGATGGTTAGAAACATAGAAACATAGAAAGTAGATGCAGGAGTCGGCCATTCGGCCCTTCGAGCCAGCACAGCCATTAAATATGATCATGGCTGATCATCCAGAATCAGTACCCCGTTCCTGCTTTCTCCCCATATCCCTTGATTCCGTTAGCCTGAAGAGCTACATCTAACTCTCTTGAAAACATCCAGTGAATTGGCCTCCACTGCCTTCTGTGGCAGAGAATTCCACAGATTGATTCAATGGTCCTTTATTGTCACGTGTACCGAGCCCGTACTGTCCACATTGCCCGCAGTGTTTGGAATGGCTTTCCTGTGGCTGATCTGAGCTTTTCATTAATGCGGCTCCTTCATATTACTCTGGCATATTCCACATTGGCCTTTCCCCGTAAACACTGAGATCACTGCAGTCACGGCACTCCCACTGGGTCCTCACGAGCGCAGGCAGCACGTCCATCTTGTTTTTCGGCAACCTCACATTCCCCACTGTGATGGAAGGCAAATAACTGATACCTTCTTTCCCGCTTTTTGCCCGCGGTCGGCCCAATCAAAACATCTGCAGTTGGGGCAATCAAAGCTCCGCAGTCGGCGATCGAAACCCCCGCATCGGGGCGATCGTGGCTTCCGGGATCGGGGCGGTCGAAGCTCCTGCGGTTGGAGCTCCCGAAGTCAATCCCTAACAAAGGCCCGCCAGCTCCACGATGTTAAGGTCGTAGTACAGCCGGAGTAATGATACGGAAAAAGTTGCATCTCCGTCGAGGGAGGAGATAAAAAAGTTTCTCCCAACCACCCCCCCCACCCCAACCCCACATAATACGAAAACTGAAGATACACTAAAACATACAAGTAAGAACAGACTATAAACAACAAAAGAAGAAAGGGACAAAACAGGCTATTGGCGAGGCTGCCATGTACGACGGCAACCTCTGGGTGAAAACGTTTTTCTCATCTTAGTCCTAAATTACCTACCCTTATTCTTAAACTGTGATCCCTGCTGCTGGACTTCCCCAACATCAGGAACATTTTTCCTGCATCTAGCCTGTCCAATCCCTTAAGAATTCTACAGGTTTTATCATCCTAAATTCCAGTGAATATAAGCCCAGTCGGTCCATTCTTTCATCATATGTCAGTCCCGCCATCCCAGAAATTAACCTGGTGAATCTACGCTGCACTCCCTCAATAGCACAAATGTCCCTCCTCAAATTAGGAGACCAATACTGCGCACAATACTCCAGGTGTGGTACACCTGCAGTAGGAACTCCTTGCTCCCATACACTTGCTATGAAGGGCAAAATGCCATTTGCTTTTTTCACTGCCTGCTATACTTGACTGGTTCTGACTTGAACAAGGTTAACCAGACTTAATACAGCCTTGGCCTCATGAAGATTCCTCTCCGCATCAGAAACCTCATGAATAACCAGCTGGTAAGCTTGTTATGTTTTCTCCAACATTGCCTTCAGTAACAGAACACACACCCTGGATCAAGGATACAGCTTCACTCTACTAATTTCAGTCAGGACCGCAGTGCAAGAGTCAGTTAATGTAACTGAGAAGCACTGTTTGAGTTTGGAGTTCGAAAGATTGAATTTATAATACTAAGCCCAGCAAAATATTGCCTATATTTTTAGTGATCCATTAGATTCATAGAGTCATACAGCATGGAAACAGGCCCGGCCCAACTTACCCACGCTGTCCAAGATGGTCCATCTACACTAGACCCACCTGCCTGCATTTGGCACATATACTGTACCTCTAAACCTTTCCTGTCGGTAGAGCGGTAGAGCTGCTGCCTCACAGCGCCAGGTTCGATCCTTACTCCGGGTGCTCCGATTTCCTCCCACACTCCAAAGACGTACAGGTTTGAAGATTAATTGGCTTCGGTAAACTATTGTAAATTGACCCTAGTGTGTAGGATAGTCTGGTGAACGGGTTGATCCTTGTTCGGCGTGGACTCAGTGGGTTGAAGGGCCTGTATCTGCACTGTAGCTCCAAAAAAAACCATAATTAAAAATAAGGTAACAGCCTTCAGGATCCAATGTGAAGAGGAGTTGCAGACACAGGATCTGCTATCCCCAGTACACTGAGTACACTGTCCCTGATACATTCCTGACACACATAGTCTGGTGTCCTTGCTTGGTGTCCTTTGTCCAATGCTGTCACCAATAAACTAAAGAGTAATTCGTCCATCCTCTTTTCACAGAGGGGGAGTATCAGTCTGATAAAGGGTCTCGACCAGAAACGTCACCCATTCTTTCTCTCCAGAAATGCTGCCTGTCCCGCTGAGTTACTCCAGCATTTTGTATCTTTCTCTCTCCACAGATGCCGTCTGCCTGTTGAGTATCTCCTGTGATTCCAGATTTTCTCTGTTTTTTTTTAAATCTTTCTACATTGCCAATTGGAAATAACGGGATATTTAAAACGGGACACAGAAGAATAAAAATAAAAGTTGGAAGCTTTAAGTCTATTTGCAGGCAAAGGCACCCGGTGCTGGGCATCGACTGATTGTGAACAAGTTGAAATTTGCTAGATTGATCTCAGCTCTGGCAGAACAACACAACACAATTTGGGTATCAGTTAGGGCTGTCAGCCATATTTGATACTGGAGGCAAATGTTTAAGTATCAAGTCAAGTTCATTACCACATGAGGTGAGGTGAGGTACAGGTACATTGAAAATCCTGCCTGCAGGAGCAATATGGGAACATAGACATGGACAACACACAAAAACATAAATTCTACATAAATTACACAAATTCGCCAGGAGAGTGAAAGATTGTGCAAAAAAAAGCATTTGTTCAAAACACAATTAGAAACCCAGAACATGGCAGTGCAGGAGGTGGTGGAGTAACTCAGTGGGGCAGGCAGCATCTCTGGAGAGAAGGAATGGGTGACGATTCGGGTTGAGACCATCCAGGATCTTCAAAACCACCTCATTGTTGAGAAGGGTCTGAACGCGTCTAGCTGAAATGAGACTGTTGTTGGTTAAATGGGGAGTTTCACAGTGGGTTCTGAAAGTCAGTTCCCACTTGAACTAGATGTTTGAGGTGAAGGGGATATGTTCAAGTGGATTGCGTGGCAGTAATGGAATCTATATGTTCCTTCCGTACATCTTCATCCCAAGGTGAATGCTAACAATTGTCAGTTTCCTTTATCATCTACTTTTTTGCATACCTTTCATTCATTTGATCCATATCTCTCTACATCACTGTCTATATCTCTTGTCTCCCTTTCGGCTGCCTCTCAGTCTGAAGAAGGGTCTCGACCAGAAACGTCACCCATTCCTTCCCTCCAGAGAAATTGTCTGTCCCGCTGAGTTACTCCAGCTTGTCGTGACTATCTTCGGTTTAAACCAGCATCTGCCGTTCCTTCCCACACGTATCTTCATCCAAAACCATAGGAGAACTCGTGTAGGATCATGAGCACAGTGCAGTCCAAGTCCGATCAATGGTTGCCCGTACTGTCCACATTGCCCGCAGTGTTTGGTATGGCTTTCCTGTGGCTGATCTGAGCTTTTCATTAATGCGGCTCCTTCATATTACTCTGGCCTATTCCACATTGGTCTTTGAGGCAGCTTGTTGTGCACTAATTCCTCTCCCATTCGATCATGTTCACAAATAGTTAATGACCATGTTGTGCTTAGGATGTTGTATTGCGCTCTGGTTCCTTGTGCAGGTGATCTCTTGATCTCTTGAATCTGATGGTCTGTCTTAAGCATTGATGGATGCCCAGTTGCAGTCAGCCTAGGTATTCAGTGCTGGATGCCTAAAGAACAGGTGATTGTGCGCGGGCCCATATGATCATGTATTGCATTGAAAAATCATAACTTCCTTTTGGCCCAGCTTTGATCTCTGATCTATGACGCGTTAAGTTACTCCAGCACACTGTGTCTTTCACTGAACTATGATCGCTAGGTCGAGACCTATTCAAACCTGAAGCCAGTTGGCTAGAGAACAAAAAATCAAACCAGGACGCACAAGAGACTTTAAACGCTAGAATCTTAAGCAAAACTTGCAGGAGGCACTCAGTCAGACATTTCCCTCCTCAGCTACTGCTTGACCCGCTGAGTTAAAGATGCATAGTCATAGAGTCATAGAGTGATACAGCATGGCAACAGGCCCTTCAGCCCAACTTCCCCATGCTGGACAACATGTCCCATCTACACTAGTCCCGCTTGCCTGCATTTGGTCCATATCTCTCTGAACCTGTCCTATCCATGTACCTGTCTAAATGTTTCATAACCATTGCGATAGTACCAACTTCCAACTGTTTTTTTTTTCAAGTTTGTATTTTTGCTAACAGATTTTTGAAACATTCAGGTACTTTATCGAGAGTTATGGACAACATAGTCTGTGAAACATCTCACTGAGGAAATATAACCTGGGTTTGCAGAGCCAGTTTGCACAGAATAAAGACAAACGCCACAGTCGCAGATTAAAACACCACGCTGTTAAAATGAAGATGTGCAGCTATTTCGAGTGGGAATAGTTAGCTTCATCGCTTACTGTGTGATCTGGGTACAGGAAAGTCCTACAGACTGTACTTGGATCAATGCTTCAGACCGACCTAAATGATAGATGCCATTATTATTGCTTGGGCACTACATGGGGAACCACAAGTAAAACACAACGTTGGTATAATGCCCCTGTCTCACTTAGGAAACCTGAACGTAAACCTCTGGTGACCTTTGCGCCCCACCCAAGCTTTCCATGAGTCGCCAGAGGTTTTGGTCACTCGCCTGGAAAGCCTCGACCGAAGCGTGAACTGCATCTACTGACCAAAGATCCTACAGGATCTTTGCTACCGACCACACACACACACACACACACACACACACACACACACACACACACACACACACACACTCACACTCACACTCACACTCACACTCACACTCACACACACACACACACACACACACATCTCGAAGGTGGGGGCCAGGGACAGAGGAGGAGCGCTGTCTGCGCGATGAAGTGGAAGGTAAACGGCTGCCACAGAGCACGGTAAGTCCTTTAGAGAGCAAGGGAGGGAGGGAAGGGGAGAGAAGGGCAGAGAAGGGGGAGAGAAGGAAGGAGAAGTGGAGAGAGAAGGGGGGAGAAGGGGGGGAGAAGGAGTGGAGACAGTTCTAAGAAGTTTAATAAAGTTAGCGGGCATTTTACCTTCCCGGGAATCTTCTAGGTCCAGGAAAACCAAAGATTGTACAGGATCTTTGCTGAAAACTCCAATGAGCCAATGAAAATGGCTGGTCAGCACAGGAGATTGCCTTCGACTGCCTGTAAGTAAATAGCGCCCCCACTCCACTGGCTTCAACCAAACGGCAACCTGTTTTTAGTCATGGCAGGTTTTGGTTTTTTAGAAATAATCGCAGGAACATAGAAGAAGCCTCTACTACGCGGAAACCACTTTACACCATTAGGGAGAGTGACCAAAACCTTCGGGAACCTCACGGAAACCTTGGGTGGGGCGCAAGGTCTCCAGAGGTTTACGTTCAGGTTTCCTAAGTGGGACAGGGGCATAAGTTGCACTTTGATGCAGTTACATGCGCAGAGTGTTCGACTGAAGGGCCCATTCCCGTGACTCTAAACCTATCATCACTGGACCTTCCCCACTTTGCTCCCCCTTTGCCCAATCTTGCCGTGCCAGAGCTACAGGTGGCACTGATCCCCAGCCCGCTAAACTTGTCCGCCATAGAAATAGAGAGAGCTGTGGATACCCAGCTGGTTGGGCAGCAGCTGTGGAGCGTTTGTGTTTGCAAGCCATCGATTATCCCTCAAAAACCGAGTGCCTTCAGCCTCTTCCGTCTGTGTTTCAGCATTTTTATAATTGTAGCCGCCTCTGCCACCTCCACTGGCAACTTATTCCCTTCACCCTCAGGCCCTTTAAATTGTCTCCCTCTCACCATAAACCCAAGCCCTCAGGTTTTAGATTTTTCCTACCCTGTAAAAAGACTGTGTCTATACATCCAATCTATGATTGTATAAAGCGGCGTAGACTATCTACTAAATTAGGTGAGAATCCAGAATTTGGAGGTGTAAAGAGACTTGGGAGTGCTGGTGCAGGATTCCCAAAAGGTTCATCTGGAAATTGGAAGAACAGCACCTCATATTCCGCCTGGGGACCTTGCGTCCGGATGGCATTAACATTGAATTCTCCCAATTTTGCTAGCCCTTGCTGTCTCCTCCCCTTCCTTAACCCTCTAGCTGTCTCCTCCCACCCTCCCATCCGCCCGCCCTCGGGCTCCTCCTCCTCCCCTTTTCCTTCCTTCTCCCCCCCCCACCCCCATCAGTCTGAAGAAGGGTTTCGGCCCGAAACGTCGCCTATTTCCTTCGCTCCATAGATGCTGCTGCACCCGCTGAGTTTCTCCAGCAATTTTGTGTACCTTTTATTTCAAGATGGCTTGTATACAAAAACAGGCCGCATTTGGAATATTGTGAGCAATTTTGGGCACCATATCTGAGAAAGGATGTGCTGGCTCTGGAGAAGGTCCAGAGGAGGTTTACTCGAGTGACCCCAGGAATGAGTAGGTTAACCGATGATGAGCGTTTGTCGGCACTGAGCCTGTACTCGCTGGAGTTTAGAAGAATGAGGGGGCATCTAATTGTAACATACAGAATAGTGAAAGGCTTGGATAATGTGGATGTGGAGAGGATGTTTCCACTAATGAGGAGTCTAGCACTAGATGTCATAGCCTCAGAATTAAAGGACGTTCTTTTGGGAAGGAGATGAGGAGAAATTAATTTTGTCAGCAGGTGGTGAATCTGTGGAATTCATTGCCACAGAAGGCCGTGGAGGCAGTCAGTGGATATTTTTTAAGGCAGAGATAGATAGATTATTGATGAGTACAGTTGTTAGAGGTTATGGGTAGAAGGCGGGAGAATGGGGTAAGAAGGGAGATCTAGACTAGGCATGATTGAATGGCGGAGTAGAATTGATGAGCCGAATGGCCTAATTCTACTGCTATTCCTTATGACCTTGATCAATTGGATGAGAGAGAGAGGGGGGTAAAAGAGGTGTAGGTCGCTTTGCTAAACATGGAGAATATCATATCAGAGAGAATTTGCTAGAGGATACATGTACTGAGTCATTATGGGTTGAGCGAAATTTCTGATGAGATTATATTTTCGGCCTCCCGATAGCCTGCGAGAGATAGAGGATCAGACAGGTAGACAGAATAGGGAAGGATGCAAGAACCACAGGGTTGTTTTACTGAGTGGCTTTAAGTTCCCCAACATTGATAGGGACTTACTCAGGGCAAGAGGATTGGATGGGATAGAATTTGTTAGGTGTATCCAAGAAGGTTTCTTTAAACAGTATCTGGATAATCCATCTCGAGTGACCATTTGGAAGGGAATGGGTTAATTAGGGATAGGCAACAGCGCTTTGTACGCAACTGGTCATGTCTCACTAACTTGCTTTAGTGTTTTGAGGAGGTGATGAAGGACATTGATGAAGGTAGGGCGATGGATGGTAAATACAAGGATTTTAGTTAGACCTTTGATAAGGTCCCTCATGAGAGGCTGATCCAGAAGATTAAGATGTGCAGTAAGATATTGTTCAGCTCAAGAAATGCGTGCAGAAATGGCAGATGGAGTTTAACATGAGAAAGTGTGAGGTGTTGCACTTTAGGAGGTTGAACATAAGGTGATTGTATACAGTCAATGGCAAGACCTTTAACAGCATTAACACACCGAGGATTCTTGGAGTCCAAGTTCATAGCTCACTAAACGTGGCAGCACAAGTAGATTGGGTGGTAAACAAGGCGTATAGTATGCTTGCTATATGGAGGCTTTGGAGGGGGTGCAGAGGAGGTTTACCAGAACGCTGCCTGGATTAGAGGCTTTCAGCGAAGGGAGAGGTCGGATAGATTTCCAGGAAGCTCAAAGGTCTGAAGGTGGATATCACCTGGACCAGATGGGTGACACCTCAGGGTTTAGAAAGAAGTGGCTTTAGCGATTGTGGAGGCATTAGTGATCTTTCAAGAATCACTAGAATCAACAGTGGTTCCAGAGGTCTGGACAATTTCACATGTTACTCTGCTGTTCATGAATGGAGCAAAGCAAATGAGGGGAAACTACTGGCCGATTAGCCTGACTTCAGTGGTTGGTAAGATTTTAGATTCCATTATTAAGGATGAGGTTTCCATGTACTTAGAAGCACGTGATAAAATAGGCCAAAGTCAGCATGGTTTTGTGAAGGGGAAATCTCGTGTGACAAACCTGTTGGAAATCTTTGCAGAAGTTAATACCAGGATAGACAAAGGAGAGTCAGTGGATGTTGTTTACTTGGATTTTTGGAAAGACTTTGATAAGGTTCCGTTGGTGAGGCTGCTAAATAAGATGAGAGTGGTATAAGAGGGAAGACACTAACATGGATAGAAGGCTAGCTGAATAGCGGAAAGCAAATATTGAGAATAAAGCATTTTTCAGGTTGGCTGCAAATGACTAGTGGGGTTCTGCAAGGGTCATTGCTGGGTGCATTGTTGGTCAGCATGGACATGGTGGGCCAAAGGGTCTGTTTCCAAGCTGTATCTCTAAACTAAGCTAAACTAAACTATGGGACTTAGTTATAAGGTGTGAGGGAGAAAGTTTAATGGAGATGTGCCGGGCAAGTTTCCTGGTGAGGTCTGGAACGCATTGCCAGGAGTAGTGGTGGAAGCAGAATAACAGGTGGAAACAATAGTGGCATTTGTGAGGCTTTTAGATAGGCACATGGAAGTGCGGGGAATAGAGGGAATAGAGGGATACAGGCAGATGAGACCAGTTTAACTAGGCATCATGTTTGGCACAAACATTGTGCATCAAAGGCCCTGTTCCTGTGCTGACTATTCTATGTTCTATAACCCACAGTCTGTGGTGGGGTCCCACTCACTGCCACAAAAGATATATTTAAGATAGCGATAGATACATTCTTGTGTCGGAAGGAACTGCAGATGCTGGTTTAAACCGAAGATAGACTCTAAATGCTGCAGTAACTCAACGGGACAGGCAGCATCTCTGGCGAGAAGAAAGGGGTGACGTTTCGGCCCGAAACGTCACCTCTTCCTTCCCTCCATAGATACATTGGTTGTCATCTTGATTGGTATGGGTGTCAAATGTTATAGGGAGAAGGCAGGAGAACGGGGTTAGGAGGGAGAGATAGGCCAGCCATGATTGAATGGTGAAGTAGACTTTATGGGCCGAATGGCCTAATTCTGCTCCTATCACTTATTGACTTGATGACCTTTGCACTTTAGCTGGTGGTGTTAATGCATACTTGTTATGCTGTGGCTCGCTGTGGTAATACACCTCCCTGTGTGCTTGTGTACCATCTGTGATAGATTATCCAGCTGTGGCAAGTTCCTGTTCACACCCAATCCTAGAAGGTTCACACAGCTGACTAACTGGATTTATTTTTAAGAACCAGGACACGTCTATCCTTGTGCTTATTGTGTACAAAAGGCACTATGTACCTGCTACTCTCAGTAGAAAGAACCATTACTTTAAATCATTGCGTCAGTTGCATTGAAGCAGAAATACAACAAAGCTCAACCAGTACTTTTTAAGTTCAGTGAAAAGCTAATTCTCTCTCGATGCTAATTGGAAAGAACAAATGCTCTGAAACATTTGGATCTTAGCTCTCAATAACTCCCGTGGACGATTACTCCTTGGTCCCAGGATGTGCCTACAGTGTGTGTGTTTGCTTCGTAACTGGCCAAACAGAAATTATGCCAGAGGTACTAAATAAATGTAGTGTGTTTACTCTTTGCAGTCCCGCTCCCAAATGTCAAAGCATGGCCAAAGTTTGCGGAGCACGGAGGAATCAGGCAGCACTGCGGAAGAAACGGCTTGCTTTCACCCATCTGTAGGAAGGAACTGCAAATGCTGCTTTAAACCGGAGATAGGCACAAAAGGCTGGAGTAACTCAGCGGAAGAGAAGGAGAGTGGAGAGAAGGAATGGGTGACGTTTTGGGTCGAGACCCTTTTTCAGACTAGTTTGGGAAAAGGGAAACGAGAGATATAGACGACGATGTAGTGGGATAAAGAACAATGGATGAAAGATATGCAAAAAAAGTAACATTGATAAAGGAAACAGGCTGTTTCTTGGGTGAAAATAAGAAGCTGGTGTGAATTGGGTGAGGGAGGGATAGTGAGAGAGGGAATGCCAGGGTTACTTGAAGTTAGATAAATCAATATTCATACCACAGGGCTGTAAGCTGACCAAGCAAAATATGAGATGCTTTTCCTCCAATTTGCATTTAGCCTCACTCTGACTATGGAGGAGACCTAGGGCAGAAAGCTTAGTGTGGGAATGGGAAGAGGAATTAAAATGTTAAGCAACCGGTAGCCCATAACACATAGCCTGTAGCATGGGTGTCCAGGTTCAGGAGTGATGTTCTGTTGTGTAGTACTGTTGACAACAAAGACAAAACATGAATACGAAAAAGTAGACATGGGTCCTTCAGCTGGAGCAAAATATATGGTTATTACGAAGTGATGTATTGAAACAGAGCTGGGTCGCAGGTGATGGGCAAAATGTCACTGTTGACTGCTTCGCTAAGAACAGAGAACAGTACAGCACAGGGACAGGCCATTCGGCCAACAGTGTGACATACATAATGCTGGGTTAAAATAATCTCTTCTGCCTGCACATTATCTGTATCCCTCCATGATTGTATATCGAAAAGCTTATCTAAAATCTATCATAATGAAAGTTGTAAATGTAATCAAAAAGTAAAAGGTCCCTTGAAGAATATAAAGGAACCAGGAAAATACATAAAGAAATAGGAATTAAAAAAGCCACAAGGAGAATACTAAGGCATTATGAACAATATCAGAGGCAAAAGGGTAGCAAGTGAAAAGAAAAGTGCAGCAGAAGACATGGAAGAGAATGTATGTGTGGAGCTAGGGGAAGTGAGAGAGGTCTCAAATAAGTACTTTACATCATTATTCGCCCATGAAAAGTACGTGGAAGGTGGTGAGATCGTTAAGGAAGATTCTATTATTACTATTCTAGAGCATATCAATATTAAGAAAGAGGAGTGTGTATCTTGAAAAACAGTAAGTGGCCACAGGGCCTGATGGGATCTATGCTAGGATACTGAGCGAGGAATGGGAGAGATCTTGACTGAGAACTTTGTGGCGTAATCCATGGGTTAGGTGCCAGAAAACGTGGAGAATGAGCAATGTTGTTCCTTTGTGAAGGGCCACAGGGCGAACCTAAACTCAAACTCAAACCACAAAGTTGTGTGCTAGTGAGCTTTACATAAATGAAATTATTGGAGAGACAATAGACATTAGGTGCAGGAGTAGGCCATTTGGCCCTTCAAGCCAGCACCGCCATTCAATGTGATCATGGCTGATCATCCCCAATCAGAGGATTCTTAAGGACACAAATTACTTGCATAAATCCACATGCACTGTCCATTTTGCATGGACTTAGAGATAGATAGCATGGCTTTGTGTGGGGGAAATTTAGTTTAGTTTAACAGTAGTCAATTCCTTCAATGTCCACTATATGGCCTATGCTTGTTTCATCTGCAAACCTACTGATCGTGCCACCTTCATCCAAGTCATTAGGATGGTTAATGATTAATTATAAACGACCCAGCACTGATTCCTGTGGCACACCACTTCTAGCATAGGCCTGCAACATGGAAAACACATGCTTCCACCAAGTCAATTATCAATCCAATTTACTATTTCATGTTGGAATCTATGAACAGACAGGGAACAGATGGATGTGGTGGTCTATGTGCAGGCAGATGGGATCGGTTTAAATTGGCCATGTGGTAGATGCTAACATGGTGGGCCGAAAGCCGGTAACTGTGCTATACTGTTCCATACACCAAAGCTGGGTGGTAGTGTGAAATGTGAGGAGGATGCTATGAGAATGCAGGGTGACTTGGACAGGTTGGGCGAGTGGGCAGATGCATGGCAGATGCAGTTTAATGTGGATCAACGTGAGGTTATCCACTTTAGTAGCAAAAGCAGGAAGGCAGATTCCTATATAAATGGTGTCAAGTTGGTAAAAGGGGAAGTACAATGGGATCTGGGGGTCCTTGTTCATCAGTCTACGAAAGTAAGCATGCAGATACAGCAGGCAGTCAAGAAAGTGAATGGGATATTGGCCTTTATTACAAGAGTATAGGAGCAAAGAGGTCCTTCTGCAGTTTCTAGGGCCCTATTGAGACCACACCTGGAGTATTGTGTGCAGTTTTGGTCCCTTAAATTGAGTAAGGACATTTGTCCTATTGAGGGAGTGCAGCGTAGGTTTACAAGGTTAATTCCCAAGATGGCGTGACTGTCATATGCTGAGAATGGAGCAGCTGGGCTTGTATACTCTGGAGTTTAGAAGGGTGAGAGGGGATCTTATTGAAACATATAAGATTATTAAGGGTTTGGACAAGCTAGAGGCAGGAAACATGTTCCCGATGTTGGGGAGTCCAGAACCAGGGGCCACAGTTTAAGAATAACGAGTAAGCCATTTAGAACGGAGGCGAGGAAACACTTTTTCTCACAGAGAGTTGTGAGTGTGGAATTCTCTGCCTCAGAGGACGGTTGAGGCTGGTTCTCTGGATACTTTCAAGAGAGAGCTAGATAGGCCTCTTAAAGATAGCGGAGTCAGGGGATATGGGGAGAAGGCAGGAACGGGGTACTGAATGGCGGTGCTGGCTCGAAGGGCCAAATGGCCTACTGCTGCACCTATTATCTATTGTCATATTTTAATACGGAAGGTAGAAAATTATGTGGGAAACTGTGAAGTTAATCATTTGATGCACAAAACAGTAAAACTGTAATTTTGAAATGGTGAAGCATTAAAAAAGATCTGGGTGTCCTTGTATATAAGTCACTGGAACCTAACATATAGGTGCAGCAAACAATTATAACAGGCTTTGGCATGTGGCCTTTTCTTACAAAAGGATTTGAATAGAGCAGTCAAGACTGCGGTGCTGCATGAAACCCCTTAGCAGCAGGCCTGGCTCACCCACCAATGAGACAAGAGTCGAGCTGCATAGCTCAGCCCTGATTGGCCCGAGCGCCCGATAGGATGTTGAAGAGATTCAAGATGGTGGCTGGCACTAGGACCACAGGGCCTGTAAGCGGCTGGCTGTGGGAGGCCATGCAGTGCACCTCAATGGTGGAGTGGGCCACTGGAGGCGCTGCAGTAGCCTGGATAGATGGGTGGGTGATCTATAAGCTGTTCTGCTCCTTCCACCACTTGCACTGATCCACCATGCATCCCCATTGCATGCCTTGAGGCCCTCATTACGTCACATTGAATGATCATGGCAAGAAATCCCTCAACATCGATGGTTCCCTGTGCTTGGTACTCTTGGCTTTTATCTTGACAGGAACATGATGGCCTTGAACTCTTGCTATTTCTTTGTTGAATGCTTGCCACCATGCAGATGTAGAGTTGCCTGCTATTAAATGCCCCAATCTACCTTTGCCATGTCCTCCCTTATGTCCTGTCGTTTGCCAATGTAAGATATGTATTACTGATCCAGCCCTCTTCTTTTCCATATCCACTTATGTAGATAGGAACTGCAGATGCTCAGTTACATCCAAGATAACTCAATGCCACATAGCATCTCTGGAGAGAAGGGTATCAACCCGAAACATCACCCATTCCTTCTCTCCAGAGCTGCTGCCTGTCCCGCAAAGTTAAAAGATACAGTGATGGCCACCATCTACAAAATGATATTCCACTGACATTCCCTCCACCTGATTAGTTACATTCACCTAGATAAGGTCCCAAAACGCTCCACCCTGATTGTTTAGTCCATATACTGTGTCAAAAGCCTCTTCAGGACACCTAAAAAATTCTGTCCCCTCTGAGCTTTCCACCCAGTTAATGTTCAGGGAATTGAAATCACTCGGTATGATAACCCTGTTTTTATTTCATCTCTATTAACTGCCCCTGTATCTCTTCCTCTATCTCATGTTGACTGGTGGGTAATCTGTAATGCACCCCAAGTAAATTGGAAGACCCCTTTTATTTCTAATCTCTACCCATATGGCCTTGTTTGAGGACCCTTCTATATCGGTACCTGGACGTGGCGCTGACGGACGAGAAGCTGAAGCAAAGAAGTGGAAGCCAAATAACTGAATGGAAACAAGGCCGAAACGCCAATGAACCGTAAGTGTACAAAGGCGAAACGGCAACTAACCGCAAGGGTAGGACGCCTAAATGCAAATTAACCGAAAGGGTAGGATGCCTAAAAGCCAACTAACCGAAAGGCTGCGATGCCTAAAAGCAAACTTACCAATTGGCCGCTCTGCTGAAATGCCACCTACCCGAAAGGCGGCATCGCCTACAAGCCAACGGACCAACTGCCGCTCAACAGAAAAGTCAAATAACGGACATGACGTTGCCGGGGGGCGGGACTTGTCAGCGATTGGTTCAGACCATCACATCAATGTGGAGGGATGAACATTGTCCTGCACCTCCGCTCCACCCAACGCACAGCCCGCGGAGGGTGGTGTTGGGAGAGTGGGGGCTGTCCCGAGGGATGCGCACCTTTGGTGCTTGGGTTCAGATTTCCCACTTACCTATGGCTTGTGTGGGAAATGACCCCCACCCTCCTACCCTTCTCCAGGTGCTCCCGTTTTCCTGTGCTGCGAGTGCAATACCTTTCGTTCCAATCGGTGATATACTGTAAAAGTTAACGATGTTTAAAAATCTTAAAAACCGCACGTGACGATTCCTTCAGTCAGCGCCACAGAGATTGGTCTCCTGTGTCAGTCAATGCCAAGGCCAGGATGGTGACGCCCCTTGCTGCCCCACCGGCGGCGGCCTGTCCCGCCTCACTCACAATTCCTCTCTCCCCTCCTCACAGTAACTTGTATATCGTCTCCCCCACCACCGGTGGCAACCGTGCGGCAATGGCGGTCCCATCTACCCGTTCCCCCTGAGTCCATCTCCTCTAACGCCGCGGCGGTAACTCATCCTCACGACCTTCTGGGAGGAGATCTTCTCCACCAGCTCATCGAAACTCGTGGTGACCAACATGCCGAACACCGACTCCATTCCCCCCCCCCCCATGGCCCGGTGGCGACAGCGAGCAGGCAGGCAAGTAGGCGGATGAGCAGGGTGGGGACAGCCCGAGCAGCAGCAGCGGACGGGCGAGCGGGGCGCGGATGGGCTGAGCGGCGGCAACGGGTGGTCGGACAGGATGGGGACGGGCCGAGCGGTGGCTGAGCTGGAAAGGGCAGAGGGAGGGAGGGAGAGTCAGGTTGCAGGGTGGCCAAGCAGTTTGCGCAGAGTTTGAGTAACTTACACACACACACACGCACACGACGCAAACTGTGATGCAATTGTCAAGTCAACTAGATCTAAACCACAGCTAACAATGAATGACCTGTGGATGAAGAAACTGCAGATGCTGCTTTTTATGGATGGAGGGACGGAGTGACTGAGGGTAGGGGAAGGGAGGGTGAGGGGGAGGGAGTGCTGGGGAATATGGGGAAATGAGCCGTGTCTGCGCAGTTGGGGGCTATGCGTGTGGTGGAATATTGCTTTGGGGAATGGGTTGCATTGGGGGGCCAGGCCTCCCGTGTGGTCTACCCCACGACAGAAGGGAGAAGAGTTGCACAGTTTGATCGCCACAGGGAAGAAGGATCTCTTGTGGCATTTTGTACTGCATCTTGGTGGAACCAGTCTGTTGCTGAAGGTACACAAAATTGCTGGAGAAACTCAGCGGGTGCAGCAGCATCTAGGAGCGAAGGAAATAGGGGGGCCGAAAGTGCTGGGGGAATAAGGGGATATGAGCCGAGGGTGTCTGTAGCAGGGTGGGAGGGGCTAGGGTTGCGTGAGACGGTGGGCTAATATTGCTTTGGGGAACGGGTTGCATTGGGGGACCAGGTTCCTCCAATTTCCGTGTGCTCACTCTGGCAATGGAGGAGACCCAGGACAGAGAAGGGATTGGGAAGGGGAGTTGTACAGGTTTGCTCGCCACAGGGAAGAAGGATCTCTTGTGGTGATCAGAGGTTTTGTACTGTTGGAGGAGATGCAGGTGAACCTTTTGTCGCACCATCTTGGTGAATGGAGTCGAGGGGGGGAACCAGTCTGTTACCCTGAGGGGGGGTGCTCCTCAGGTTGAAAGTACCCCAGTGTGTGGGTGGAGCGGGTGACCAGTGTGTCATGGAGTGGGTGAGCTGTATTGTCCAAGATGCTCCACACCTGGTCCTTTTTTAACGTCACTACTTCACTCCTCATCTGCTGTGTCCTTCTAGCTCTTCCAGCTGCTTGCCACAGAGAAAGTATTACCATGCCAAGATTCTAACATTGAGCCATCATTGTCGACCATTATCGTGTCTAGAAACAAACTTTTTTGCCTAAATCATCCATCCCAAGCTGCCCATTTGCTGGTGTTTGGCCATGATTATAGAAATATTTCCAAATATTTCCAAGTACCTATCCAAATATTTTTAAATTATCGAAATTGTACTCGCCTATACCTCTTCCTCCAGCAGCTCATTCCTTTTGCATAGCACACTCTGTGCAATAAAGTTGATTCTCAGGTGTATTTTAAATCATTCCCCTCTCACTTTCAATCTATGCCCTCTAGTTTTAGACTCACCTTCTCTGGGGAAAAGATTGCCTACTCACCATATCAACGCCTCTCATATATTATAAACCTCTCCGAGGTCTCCCCTCAGCCTCCTCCTACACACCAAGAGATAAAGACCTCGCCTATCCAGCCTCGCCTTATAAATTAGACCCAACAGACCCAGGTATATCTTCATAAATCCTTTTTGCATCCTGTTCATTCTAATGCACCTTCCCTGTAGCAGGGGAACCACATCTGTACACGGTACTCCAAATGTGGCCTTACCAACATCCAGTACAGCTGGTAACATGATTTCCCGACTCCTGTACTCAATATCTGACCGATTAAGGCAAGTGTGCCCATCTTCACCATCCTATCCACCTGTGTTGCCATTTTCATTGAACTATGTACCTGTGCTCTTAAAAGCACTCACTAAAGCTTTACTCCATCAAAGGTAAGGGATTGAAACATTCTCCTTAACTTCAATTGTCCTCAGAAACATCCCTTCATTCTGTGTATAGTTCACAAAGCCAGTGAATAAAATTAAATACCATACCGTTTTCGGACTGGTTATGCCACGGTAGAGTGCTGCTCCTCATATCAATGTTCATGTTCATAAGTGATAGCAGCAGAATTAGGTCAATCTGCCCATCGTCTACTCCGCCATTCAATCATGGATGATCTATCTCTCCCTAACCCCATTCTCCTGCCTCCTCCCCATAACCCTTGACACCCGTACTAATCAATAATCTATATATCTATGTAAAATATCCATTGACAGCCTTCTGTGACAATGAATTCCGCAGATTCGCCACGCCTTGACTAAAGGAATTCCTCCTTGATTCCTTCCTGAAGGAACATCCTTTAATTCTGCTATGACTTCTGGCCCTAGACTCTCCCACCAGTGGAAACATCTTCTCCACATTCACTCTATCCATAACTAGAACAAGAGTGTGGAGAGTGCAGTTTCTGCTTGTGAATGAAAGGATGCTTGGATATGTGGTAAACAGTGAGCAGAAGAGTAATAGATTGTACAACAACATACAATGATTGGTAAACAAGTAGCAAATAAAGTCGAATAGAGACATGTATTCTTCCTTTCTGCCATAGTCTAAGGGACAGACATTAGGCATAAAGAATAGTATCCATTGTGGCTGCAGTTTGTCGGTGAGATCTGCAGGAACAAATGTTATTTATAAGCTTTTGGTGAAGCACTTTATCAAATCCATTCTTAAAATACATGTAGATTTTATCCTCACCATTCCCCTCATCAACTTTTCCTGTGCTCTCATTAAAATAATCTAATCAGGCCAAAGAGGTGTGATTTGCTTTAAACACCATTTGTTATGTTTTGGCTATTCCTACCCTCCCATCCGCCCCGTCAATGGTGTCCGTGATTATTGTTTCTGAAACCTTCCCCCCAACTGCACCTATATTGCTCAACCTGTAATTGCTTTGAATGCCTCTACACGCCAACGTATTATATGTGTCATTTTCCAGCTCTCTGACACCTCCACTGTATGTTGTGGATCAGAATATTATGGAAAGTGCTGTAACCTCCACCCTACCTTAGCATCCACGGATGCATCCTGCCTGTACACAGTAATTTGTTTACTTGTAGCAAAGTCTGCTTCCTCCTCATCAGTTTTTATCCATCCTCTAAAGCTACTGCTTGTAATTCTCCTCTGATTTTTGCAGCATTGGCTTGCTTGTAAAGACTGATCCGATCAACTGTCTCCTAGCTGTGCCTTCTCCTGTTCTGTGTAGTCACCTGCATTATCCCAGCCTGCTCAGCTCGTATAACCAGACACCCTGCATTCCTTTTAATCTTAAATACCATTGCTATATACACACTCTGTTCATCTCATTTTTCTTTGCCCTTCTGTACCCAGTTTAGCTGTCATTGGTGATGGTCATCATTATCTCCATGTCCTCTGTTAGTCCCGTCGGTTGTTTGTACTTCTGTCCACAATGGCAAGTAACAAGGACAGTCAGAACAATCAACAAAATCATCAAAGGCTAGCAATATTCAACCAACAGCAAGGTATCCAAAGTCATACCTCAGGGTATACACAACTCTTAAATGTACTCTACATAATCTGAATCACCCAGGGAACTGGCTTTGTGCCATTCCCTGGGAATAGGGGCTTCCCACACATCCTGTACTCTGGTAAGCTCCACAGAGATCCCCACCGAAAAGATCCTGCTTTCTGACTGGCATCTTTGCAGGGGAATATAACCAAATAGATTATTGGTTTATTATTGTCATGTGTACCAAGATGAATGAATACGTTTATTGTCATTGCACAATACTGTGCAACGAAATTCCATTACATCTCCTCCGGTTAAAAATTAAAAAATACAAACACGACAACCATTGACACATATGTACACTTATTAGTAAAATAATAAATAAGTATTTAAAAAGAATTAAAAAGAATTTGGCGGCATTTCTTGGAATTGCATTTTGCTTCCCCAGTGTTCTCTGTTGGAATTTAGCTCTTTTATCGCACATGGGTAGAAACTATCTGTTAGTCTACCGGTGCGAGCCGTCAGAGACCTGAATCGCCTCCCAGAGGGTAGCAGAGTGAAAAGGTGGTTGGCAGGGTGGGATGTGTCCTGCTTGATATTTGTGGCCTGGCACAAGCATCGGGCCCTATATATATCATCCAGGGAGGGCAGTTGAGCGTTTGTAATGCTCTGTGCAGTTTTTATAATTCCCTGCAGCGCCCTCCTCTCAGCCACAGTACAGCTAGCAAACCACACCAGGATTCCATAGGAGAGGATTCTTTCCACGGCGCATTGGTAGAAGGACAGCAGCAGCGGCTGTGAGACGTTTGCTCTCCGCAGAGACCTCAGGAAATACAGCCGCTGATGTGACTTCTTCACGAGAGTGACGGTGTTCATTTGCCATTTGAGGTCCTGGGAGATGTTTATTCCCAGGAACTTAAAGCCAGTGACTCTCTCCACCATTTTTTCCACCAAGATACAGTGAAAAACGTAGTTTTGCATGGCAATCAGACAAATTAAACCGTCAGGTACGTCAGGTAGCGCAAAAGAGAAAAGAAACAGAGTACAGAATATAGTGTTACAACTACAAGAGAAAGTGCAAATTAAAAAAAGTGTGCGAGGCGCAACAAGATAGGTTGGGAGATCAGAAATACACCCGTAGCATATGAAAGGTCCATTCAAGAGGCTGATAGCAGTGGGGAAGAAGCTGTTATTGGATCTGGTGGTTTGTGCTTTCCAGATTTTGCTGCATCTGCCCGACAGGAGAGGGGAAACTGCGATATGAATGGTTTTCTATTATGTTGGCTAATTTTCTGAGGTAATATGAAATGTAAATAGAGGAAGGCTCTTGGGGGGAGGGGGGGAGGCTGATTTATATGATGGTCTGGGCTGCCTCTGCATTTCTCTGCAAGTATTAAAACAAGTTTTGGATGCACGATACTGAGTTAATTTACCGTTGAGAATTTAGGATTGCTTAATTGACAAATAAAAGAGTAGAAATCAAGGGATACTTTTTGGTTGGGGTGTCTGTTACTTGAGGGATGTCACAAAGATCTGTGCTTGCCCTTCACTGTTCACCATCTATATAATTGATTTTAGATGAGGGGATTGAATGTAACACAGCCACATCAGCTGATGATACAAAGCCGTAGTGTGGGCTATACAGAAAGACTGGAATGGGTGGGGAGAGCGAGAATGTATAGATGGGTTAAGTGAATAGGCAAGGACATGGTAGGTGGAATGTAATGTGGGAAATGTTAGCCTGTCAGCTGCAACAGACTAAAAAAATGTGTTTTAAAAGTTGCTGATTTTCAGAGGGTGACCGTGTACACAAATTACTGAGGCTTTACGTGCAATTAGCAAGGCAAATAATATGCTGGGCTATATTAGAAGAGGATTTATATACAAGACTATATCAATTATCTACAGTTCTGGTGCATCGGCACCTTGAATACCATGCACAGTCTGGTCTGCCTGCTTAAAAAAGGGTGTACATGTGTTAGAGGGAGTGCAGTGAAGATTTACTAGATTGTCATATGAGAACATGTTCACCACCCAGGGAATGGACTCTCAGGCAATTTAATTGACATTACAAAGTTCCCACGTATGCTTCACAGGGATTTTTCCCCTCACTGGGGTATTTATAAGCAGAGGTCAGTCCCTGACATTGGGGATGGAGATGAGAAGAAATGTCTTTACCCAGAGGGTGCTGAACCTATGGAATTCTTAATTAAAAGATAGGTGGATATTCAGTCACGAGGTATATTTAAGACTGAAATCAATGAATGTTGTAGATATTGTAAAGATATGTGGTTGGTGCAGAAAGTGGCACGAAGTAGAAACTCGGCCATAAGTTTGTTGAATGACATGAGGGTCTGAATAACCTATTACTGTTCCTATTTCTTGTGTTCTTATGTTTTAATGGTGGATAAATCACTTGGAACTATTATAAGAAAAACTGGCATCTTGCACCATCTTTTTAGAGTGTCTCAAATCACCTATCAGCCAATGAAGTATTTTTAAAATATAGTTACCATTGTAATGTTGAAAAAAACAGCAACCAATGATTCCACAACAACCATTGACACATATGTACACTTATTAGTAAAATAATAAATAAGTATTTAAAAAGAATTAAAAAGAATTTGGCGGCATTTCTTGGAATTGCATTTTGCTTCCCCAGTGTTCTCTGTTGGAATTTAGCTCTTTTATCGCACATGGGTAGAAACTATCTGTTAGTCTACCGGTGCGAGCCGTCAGAGACCTGAATCGCCTCCCAGAGGGTAGCAGAGTGAAAAGGTGGTTGGCAGGGTGGGATGTGTCCTGCTTGATATTTGTGGCCTGGCACAAGCATCGGGCCCTATATATATCATCCAGGGAGGGCAGTTGAGCGTTTGTAATGCTCTGTGCAGTTTTTATAATTCCCTGCAGCGCCCTCCTCTCAGCCACAGTACAGCTAGCAAACCACACCAGGATTCCATAGGAGAGGATTCTTTCCACGGCGCATTGGTAGAAGGACAGCAGCAGCGGCTGTGAGACGTTTGCTCTCCGCAGAGACCTCAGGAAATACAGCCGCTGATGTGACTTCTTCACGAGAGTGACGGTGTTCATTTGCCATTTGAGGTCCTGGGAGATGTTTATTCCCAGGAACTTAAAGCCAGTGACTCTCTCCACCATTTTTTCCACCAAGATACAGTGAAAAACGTAGTTTTGCATGGCAATCAGACAAATTAAACCGTCAGGTACGTCAGGTAGCGCAAAAGAGAAAAGAGACAGAGTACAGAATATAGTGTTACAACTACAAGAGAAAGTGCAAATTAAAAAAAGTGTGCGAGGCGCAACAAGATAGGTTGGGAGATCAGAAATACACCCGTAGCATATGAAAGGTCCATTCAAGAGGCTGATAGCAGTGGGGAAGAAGCTGTTATTGGATCTGGTGGTTTGTGCTTTCCAGATTTTGCTGCATCTGCCCGACAGGAGAGGGGAAACTGCGATATGAATGGTTTTCTATTATGTTGGCTAATTTTCTGAGGTAATGTGAAATGTAAATAGAGGAAGGCTCTTGGGGGGAGGGGAGGAGGCTGATTTATATGATGGACTAGGCTGCCTCTGCATTTCTGTGCAAGTATTAAACAAGTTTTGGATGCACGATACTGAGTTAATTTACCGTTGAGAATTTAGGATTGCTTAATTGACAAATAAAAGAGAAGAAATCAAGGGATACTTTTTGGTTGGGGTGTCTGTTACTTGAGGGATGCCACAAAGATCCGTGCTTGCCCTTCACTGTTCACCATCTATATAATTGATTTTAGATGAGGGGATTGAATGTAACACAGCCACATCAGCTGATGATACAAAGCCATAGTGTGGGCTATACAGAAAGACTGGAATGGGTGGGGAGAGCGAGAATGTATAGATGGGTTAAGTGAATAGGCAAGGACATGGTAGGTGGAATGTAATGTGGGAAATGTTAGCCTGTCAGCTGCAACAGACTAAAAAAATGTGTTTTAAAAGTTGCTGATTTTCAGAGGGTGACCGTGTACACAAATTACTGAGGCTTTACGTGCAATTAGCAAGGCAAATAATATGCTGGGCTATATTAGAAGAGGATTTATATACAAGACTATATTGATTATCTACAGTTCTGGTGCATCGGCACCTTGAATACCATGCACAGTCTGGTCTGCCTGCTTAAACAAGGGTGTACATGTGTAAGAGGGAGTGCAGTGAAGATTTACTAGATTGTCATATGAGAACATGTTCACCACCCAGGGAATGGACTCTCAGGCAATTTAATTGACATTACAAAGTTCCCACGTATGCTTCACAGGGATTTTTCCCCTCACTGGGGTATTTATAAGCAGAGGTCAGTCCCAGACATTGGGGATGGAGATGAGAAGAAATGTCTTTACCCAGAGGGTGCTGAACCTATGGAATTCTTAATTTAAAAGATAGGTGGATATTCAGTCACTAGGTATATTTAAGACTGAAATCAATGAATGTTGTAGATATTGTAAAGATATGTGGTTGGTGCAGAAAGTGGCACGAAGTAGAAACTCAGCCATAAGTTTATTGAATGACATGAGGGTCTGAATAACCTATTACTGTTCCCATTTCTTGTGTTCTTATGTTTTAATGGTGGATAAATCACTTGGAACTATTATAATCATCCAATGAAGTATTTTTAAAATATAGGTACCATTGTAATGTTGAAAAAAACAGCAACCAATGATTCCACAAACAATGAAATCTGGCTTTCAGCTCTAAAACAGAAACTGCTGGAAACACTCAACGGAGGTAGCATCTGTGGAGAGAGAAACAGTTAAAGTTTTGGTCAAAAATCTGTTTCTTAGTCGTAATAGGCAAGGGATAAATATTGGCTTGAACATGAGACAGAACTGTCCCACCTCTTAGTCTGAATTGTGCTAATCAAACCTTTGATGTTCAGGGAGAGAGCGGAAAGATCCTCGTATTCACCTCATTTGAAAGCCAGACCCCTCAACTCCATGAAGAGACATCGGTCTAGATTTTTGTGCGTAACAACATTAGCTCATGAGATAATTCTAACATCCTGACCATTTGCATTATTGGCACTTATTTAAGAAAGGATGTACTTGGTCCCCTGATTTAAGAAAGGCTGCATTGGCATTGGAAGCAATCCAGAAGAGATTCGCCAGGATAATATCTGGATGAGCAGGTTGTACAATCACAAGCAGCTAAAGAAATTAGATCTGTACTATGTGTTCAGAAGAATGAGGGTGAATGTTCTGGAATATAAGATCAGAAGAGGCATGACAGGATAGATGTTGAGGAGTTTCCACCAGTGGGATAATCTCAAGATAGGGGACATATTTACAAGATTTACACGGTGAATGGCAAGATCCTGGGAAGTGTTGTAGAGTAGAGGGACCTTTGGGAGAAGGTACATTGTTCCCTGAATGTGGCATCACAGGTCATTAGGGTGGTCAAGAAGGCATTTGGTACATTGGTCTCCATCAGTCAGGGTATTCAGTATAGTAGGTGGGATGTTATGTTACAGATGTTGGTGACGTTGGATTGTTATGTTCATTTTTGGTCATCCTGCTATAGGAACAATGTCTCTAAGCTGGAAAAATTGGAGAGAAGATTTATGAGGATATTGTCAGGACTCGAGAGCCTGAGTCAGAAGGAGAGGTTGGGCAGCCTAAGACTTTATTCCTTGGTGCGCAGGAGGCTGCAGGGTGATCTTATAGAAGTGTATAAAATCATGAGGGGATTAGATAAGGTCAATGCACATAGTCTTTTATCCAGAGTAGGGGAATCAAGAACCAGCCAACAGGTTTAGTGTGAGAGGGGAAAATATTCAATAGGAACCTAAACGGCAACTTTTTCACTCATGGAGTGGAGTTAGTTGAGGCAGATACTATAATAACATTTAACAGCAAGGTTTAGAGGGATATTGGTCAAACGCGGGCAGGTGGGATTAGTATAGATGAGGCATCTTGGTTGGCATTGGCAAGTTGGGCCGAAGAGCTTGTTTCTGTGAAATATGGCTCAATGATTCCATTAGAGAGGAGTTAATTTCTATTTTATTGCAGATATTGGGGAACATAATGCAATATCAGGCAGCCAAAGACATAATTAAGATCATGATCAGATGTTAATTTTCCTGTTTTAGCAGTGGGGACACGAGGTGGTGTCAATAATCTACTTTACATTTCCAGTGCGTCACTGTCCCATTGTAGCATCATATCTTCCTTGTTCATACTAGGAAGTCAATGAGACAGCCAACATGTCTTTCCAATGAAAGTGGTCACTGTCCATGTCTTTGTGTAATCCTCTAAAAGTTGCCTTTCTAACATTCGGATACCTAGGTAGGAACAAGAGTTTTGAAGGGGGCAAGGTGACTAATCAGCACAGAAGACATTGTTTGTAGTGGGTTTTGTTTGATTGCACAATGTCAAAAGAAGTTCAATATTTTGAATTTTATTAGAAAATCCGTGGTAAAGTCTGGTCTCACGAGCGATCACTAGTAATGAACAGTAATGAAACATCAGCATCATACTAATGTAAGATGGGTGTGATGGGAACAGTGTTATTTAAAATAAATACATTTCATAACTCACTGGACCTGACAACACGTTGTGTGGGATAATGTTAAAAGTGACATTTAACCACGGTTTATTGTACAAATGCTATTGGTCTGATCACTCGGATCCTGTTTGGCACACTCAGATCCCCAGCTGTTCTAGTCTCTGGTTTCAGGAGGTGCCACAACATCCGGTATTTTGATATAAATGGTCAGGCAAGGGATATCAGTAGTGCTTTGGCAGCAGTGCTTTTGTTGCTCACAAACGCCTGTAAGTACAAGGGACATTGATGTTGCTGGGGCCATCCACAATGTTTAGCCTTCTAACAGCAGTGGCTCTCTTCAGCTCACTCGGCAGTGTTGGTGAGTTTATGGTGGTGTTTTACTTTCTTCTCTTACCGAATGTTTTTGGTGCATCAGTCAGAGTTTGTCTCTGGATTAAAATGTGCTGTGTTTGAATATCTTCAGCATTTAGGCACACAAGGCACCAGTAACATGTTCACCAATTAGTAAAAATTAACAGAAGCAGTGTTTCAGTCTTTAACTATGAGATATGCAGTGTTGGTTACCTGGCTTCAAATACAGGAGATAGGCACAAATTGCTGGAGTAACTCAGCGGGCCACGTAGTAATTCTGGATAGAAAGAATGGGTGACGTTTTGGGACGAGTCCCTTTTTTAGACAGATATTTTACAGGATATTTTCTTGATCAAATTCCACCAGTGAGCCCTGAGCAATGATGAGGAAAATCCATTCCAGCATCTAGCTGGACATTTGCTGATCTCCTGACAAATGTTTCAATAAATTGGTCATTGGTTTTAAAAATGGAATGCTGCACAGCATCTGCAGAGGAAGAAGCAAAATAAATCTTTTAGGTCAATCCATTTTGATGAAAGGCAATTGACCTCAAATTTGAATTTTTTTCTCTCTCTATGGATACTACTTGACCTGCAGAGTGTTTCCAACATAATTTGGTTGTTTTTTTCTGATTTCCAGCATCTGCATATTTTTTTACTTTTGATCATTGGTAGGTTAATTGGCTTGGTAAATATAGGTTCTAAAATGGTCCCTGTTTAAGAAGGAACTGGAAAATCGAAGGTAGACAAAATTGTTCCTAGTGGGTGCAGGATGTTGTTAATGTGCGGTGATCACTGGTTGGCATGGACCCGGTGGGCCAAAGGGCCTGTTTCCGCACTGTATCTCTAAACTAAACTATAAAAAAAAATTGTTTCATAGCTGCATGAAGATTTTGTTATGTCGAGGATGTCTGTGCAAGTAAGGTGCAGAAGGGAGGGTCTGGGAAGAGATGTCCCAACACTACTTTTTCTGTGCGTGATATCTTGCTTAGCTGCTCAGTTTAACTATGCTCATCCTCTTCATCCAATCCAAATGCCATGCTCTCATTTACAAGTAACCACCTTGCTTCAATGACCTGATACTTCTGCAATCCGACTCATTTTTTTTCAATATTTTCCATCCTCCCTTAAATTTTTGGCCATTGTTATTCTCTGTTCTTTTTGTTTCCGTGCCATCACCAGGATCAGTCACATGTACTAATTTAAAAAATATATATAAACTGTTATAAGTCAGCTAGTTCTTGCCCATCCTGTGGACTTCTTGCCCATTTTGTTTCTTTATGTAAAAGTCAGTAAACTAGTGCTGCAATCTGTATTTAATTCTGTTCAAGAGGTTCTGTTTAATTCTGTTCAAACTATCTTTGAAACCCATTTTTATTACCAATGATGCAATGATGAGGTAATGTGGCAGGAGAATTGTAACTGAAATAAAGACAGGTGATGTTCAAAATGTTCAGCAGGTCAGGCAGCATCCGTGGAAGGAAAAACTGCATTAGTATTTTAGTTCTGAGGAACTGTGCTTATCCTGTGATAAAATATCCTGTGAGTTCTGCGCCACTGTGCTTTTGGGCAGCACAGTGGCGCAGGGGTAGAGTTGATGACTTACAGCGTCAGAGACCTGGGTTCGATCCTGACTACGGGCGCTTGTCTGTACGGAGTTTGTACATTCTCCCCGAACCCTGCATGGGTTTTCTCAGAAATCTCGGTTTCCTAATTGGCTTGGCATAAATGTAAATTGTCCCTAGTGTGTGTAGTGTAATGTTGGTGTTCGGGGATCGCTGGTCGGTGCGGACTCGGTGTGCCGAGTGTATCCGCGCTGTATCTATAAACCAACCTAAACTTTTACTCTCCATTAAATAAATAAACACGAGTTGGTTTTGGAAAGTTGACTAGAATTAATTGTGTTCAGGGTTTATAAAGAAACAACAAAGTGACCTATTTTGTTGTGAGATATAAAATCATAGTGTAGGAGGGGACATTCGGCCCTTTCAGCCTAACCCGCCATTCAATCTGATCACGGCTGATCTTCCACATTCAGCCTAACAAACTGGAGGAACTCTGTGGGCCAAGCAGCCACTGCATCAAGCCCTGATGCACGGACTTGACGCGATGCATCGGCCATTCCTTTCCTCCCACTGATTCTGTTGACCCACTGAGTTGTTCCATCTGATTTTATTGCTCCAGGTTCCAACAACTGCCATCTCTCATGTGTCCCCACTTTACCCATCCCTTGAACATGCCAACCCCGAGAATAATCCCTCACTCCTGTGTGAAGATATTTGTGATTTAGCTTCAACTGCTCTCTGTGATAGATGAGTTCACCACTGAGAAAATAAATTTCTTTACATCTCAGATCCACATGAGTTACCCCCATTCCTTAATTCCTGATTTACCCCCATTCTGTGAGCCTGTTTCTGGACTGTCCACTCTTGGGAATGTTCTTCCTTCTTCTTGTCTGCTCATCCTATTAGAATCTTGGAAGTGTCTCTAAGATCCCCTCTCACTCTTTAAAACTCTAGTGAATAAAATCTAATTGATCAAATCTCACCATGTATTTTGTTTCCTCTATTTTCCTATCCCATCATAGGCAGGTCACCTTTAATAACTGTTCTAATTGCCTTTCAAATGGTGGTGAGGAGGTAATCTCTTGTCCCACTGGAGTCTTTCATTGATGATGTCATGCCCAAGGAACTGATGTCAAAGTAAAAGCCCTGTCCCACGGTACGAGTTCATTCCAAGAGTTCTCCCGAGTTTGCCCTGATTCGAACTCGGAGATTTACGGTAATGGCCGCTCGTCGGTACTCGGGGTTCTCGTGGACATTTTTCAACATGTTGAAAAATCTTCACGAGTCTTCCCGTGCTTACCTGCCATTAGCGAGTCTTCCCGAGTACCTTCCGTTAGCAGTACGAGCCGCTAAGAGATGTCCCCGAGCTCCGACGTACCCGCTACGTTCATTCTCCGTGCTTACCACGAGTTTGATTTTTTTTAAACTCGGGAGAGCTCTTGGAATGAACTTGCACTGTGGGACAGAGCTTTAACCCAGTGACAGGAAAATGAAAGCAGGTCTATCAAGGTCACTGCCTGAGTGGTTGATGGAGATGGGAACTCTCACAATATTTTCAAAAGTATCTGTACAAACAAGCGCTGATAAACAAGATTAGTGTTCTTGGGTAGTTGATAGTCAGTATAGACTTGATGGGTCGAAGGGCCTTTTCCTATGTGTTGTATGATTGTGACTCTGGGGTGGCATGTGACCTGGAGGTAATCTAGAGTGGTTAATTTTCATATGTACTGACAACAGAACGATGAAATTCTTAGTTACACCAACGTAACAGGCCTGTGAACACAACGCACAAAGATAATATATAATAAACAAAAGTTTAATAAATAGATGAATGAACCCAATTACTCATGAAAAATATCCCAAAGTCTTCAGTGCAACCAAAGACAGTTTATAGTTCATAGTTGAGATTAGTGTTGTGTAGTTTTAAGAGCATGATGGTTGTTAGGAAGAAGCTATTATTGAACCTGATGGTCATTTTTTTCAGACTCCCATAGCTTCCCAATGGCAGTGAAATTATAGTATAGGCAGCGTGTTGTGGGTCTTTGACGTGGTGATGGTGGCTGCCTTTTTGAGCCAATACCTCTTATAGATCCCTTCAATGGTGGGAAGGTCAGAACCCATGATGGATCGGGCAATGTCTACCACTCCTTGCAATCTCCTTTGTCCCAGGGCTTTTTGAGTTGCAAAACTAGTTTGTGACGCAATCAGTCAATATGCTCTCTACATTACACCTGTAGAAGTTCAAGTGAGTATTTTGGTGACATACTGAGTCCCCTCAACTTTCTGAGGATATAAAGGCATGTTATTAGCTTTCATTGTGATTGCATCAATGTGCTGGGCACAGGATAAATCTTTAGAGCCCAGGACAAATGGCCTAAGGTGCTTGTGTACTGACGTTTATCGAGGAGGAAGTATTATCAGTTCATGCCAATTATGGTCTGCTGATGAAGAAGTTGAGGATCCAGTTGTATTGGGATGATCAGAGACCCAGTTCCCCGAGTTTAATAATAAGCATGGAAGGGATGGTGATGTTCAATGCCAAGCTATAGTTGATGACCAACAGTCTGACGTATGTATTTTTATTGTCCAATTGGTCCAAAGCAGAGTAAAGAGACAGTGAGATCATATCCTCTGTTGATATATTGGCAAATTGTAATGGATCCAGATTCTTGCAAACGTAAGAGTTGATATGCGTCATAATAACCAACATGTCTCAAAGCACACCTTCACTACGATTTACCAGATAACCTTGTCAATGGTGGTGTGGAATTACAATTGAGAATGATAGAAGTTGTGTATATTTCAGAACTTGCCAAATAAGCTTTGAAAGCTGTCTCCCTGAACATTGTGAGATGCACATGGCAGCCACAGTATCTAACACAGTTAGAGCATGTGGCAGTCCACTGGTGAAGGACATGAATGATTCTACACACCCTTTGATGGGGTATCAGTCACATTGACTTCTTTGTCCTACACAAAGATAAGAAGCTTTGATAAATGCCCCTTTCAACCACACGTGGTGGGTAACTGGGCTGTAACCAGCTGACTAGCAATGACAATGGTACATTCAGTGGCTAAGGTGGAGAGCACATTACTTTCACTTTGAACCCCGAGCTTGTGTTTCACTGCCCAGATGGCACTTCCAGAGCAATACCTCAGCAAGCCCAGTAATCTGTTGGAGCTTGGATTGCTGCGCGCTCTGACATCCTCCTTAAACCTATTTGAAAACTGTTATTGCCTTGTATCAACCGGAGACGTGCGGTAAGTGGGTATAAACCATTTGGTTCTCTGCTGTTGCTGATTGCCTTTTGGTTTAATTACAGAGTCTACTGTGTGTGTCCTCAGCACCTGTAGCCATGTCCTCCTGTCATTACCATCTGCCGTACCTGCTCATCCGGTGTGGTGCTGTGGGTAGCGTTGCAGTTTGGAAGATTGTGCAAGAGATGATGGGGAAGTACACTGGTACATCGTGTGGGTCCTTGTACAGGAACATCTATTAAAGGATCCCATTTAGTCATGGAGTCATAGAGAACAGAAACACACACATTGGCCTAGGGTGTGTGTAAATAGGAGATACACACGGCATGTAATCTAAGATCAACTTTATTCCATATACAGACTTTAACAGTACAGTAGATTGTTAGTAGTCACTGCATCCTGACTGCTACCCGAACTGTGTAGTGTAGGAAGTGGGTGTTAATATAAATGATACAGTAAGGTGGGGTTAGTGATGCTAGCCTATATCTGATTGGTTGTCATGCATAAACCAATCTACATCCTTCTCCCTAAAGAGTGAGTATAGTGAGCACACATGCCTTAAAATATAAGGAATGTTTGGGGTCTTGGATATTGGGAACAAAAGAGGTGAAAGCACGGGTGGTGTTTCCTACTTGGGACAATGAATGGCAAGAGGAGTGGTCAGTGCGGGTGGAAGTGCCGACCAGGACATTGCAGTTCTTAAAACTCCTGGATTCATCGTGGCATGCTGGGATATGGCCATTTTGATCCAGTGCTAACTTAACTTCAGTTAAATGTGTTCCTGTTTTAGGTTTGGTCATACCATTTACTTCTGTAATGCATTGTTCCACTAATGCATCAATTCTTGTCTAAACCCTGCTCTATTAATCTAGTTAATTAATGCCGCCCACCAATTCATTAGTTGCCTTCTGTCCAATTTGTCATTCATTTATAATTTCACTTTCAATGCATTGTACTAATTCACCTCTATCTAAGCAGCATTAATATATCAATTCCCTGCTGCTCTGTTTTATGCCATAACTCTGTTAAATTATTGATCCTGTCATCATGCTCCATTCATTTGGAAATTTGCTGCCATTACCTGATGAATCAACTGATTCATACCAACCAAATATTGCATTAATTTATTGATTTAATGATATTCCATTATCTGATTAATTTTGTTGCCAACTTATAAATCACATGTTCACTAACTAGCTGCTAAATGGCACCATTGTGTACTAATTTCACTAATGTTCGTCATTCATAGAAACAGAAACATAGAAAATAGGTGCAGGCGTAGGCCAAAATCAGTACCCTGTTCCTGCTTTCTCCCCATATCCCTTAATTCTGTTGGCCCTGAGATCTATATAGAAACATAGAAACATAGAAAATAGGTGCAAGAGGAGGCCATTCGGCCCTTCGAGCCAGCACTGCCATTCATTGTGATCATGGCTGATCGTCCCCTATCAATAACCCATGCCTGCCTTCTCTCCAAATCCCTTGACTCCAATAGCCCCTTGAGCTCTATCTAACTCTTTCTTGAAAACATCCAGTGAATTGGCCTCCACTGTCTTCTGTGGCAGAGAATTCCACAGATTCACAACTCTCTGGGTGAAAATGCTTCCCTCATCTCAGTCCCAAATGGCATACTCCTTATTCTTAAACTATATCCCCTGGTTCGGGACTCCCCCAACAGTGGGAACATTTTTCCAGCATCTAGCAGGAATAATCCAATCCCTTAAGAATTTTATGTGTGTCTATAAGATCCCCTCTCATCCCCTTCTAAATTCCAGTGAATATAAGCAGGGGCGGAAATCCTGGGGGGCTCCCCCCTGCTTTGAGAAGTGGCGGACAATGCCCCCCCTCCCATGTTTTGTAATCTGGACTTTATCAGCCACTTTCTAAGGGCAGAATCCCCCATTCGCGGGGCCTTTCACAGCCTGGCGTAGCTTAAAATCAAACTGCTGCATCCAGACGATTGTGGCTCCCGATGTTGAAGCCCCCGCCAGCCAATGAAAGACCTCGTGAACGGGCCGATTCAAGCCCCACGATTCTGGGCGGATGAAGCTGCTGTTGCTGGAGTTCGGAGTCGGTCACCGCCCAGGCCAGCTCCCAATGTTACCTTCCACAGGGCACACGGCCGAAGCCTTGCGTGTGTGCGCCTGAGCGCGCGCAGCTGCCAATAAATTGTGTCCCCCGCATGTTTTGATAGCGATTTCCGTGCCTGAATATAAGCCCAGTCTACCCATTCTTTCATCATGTCAGTCCTGCCATCCCTGGAATTAACTTGGTGAACCTATGCTGCACTCCCTCAATATTAACATGGTGAACCTACGCTGCACTCCCTCAATATTAGAACTTAGAAGTTCCATTGACTTCTAAATCAACATGCTCAGCTCCATTACACCAGCTACTAGAAAGATTAAACGAGAACTTACCGTTTGAAGTTTGATCTTTATTTTATGAGAAGTTGAAGTGAAGGATTACGTGAAAAAGCCCGCCAGCCCGCATGCGCGTCAATCTTCAAAGTAGCTGTATGAAACCACAGAATAGTTGCTGACCTAAGCTATAGGAAGATTAACGAGATTAGAACTACCGATTGATCTTTGTGAGAAGTAGGTTTGGGAGTGGGGGGCACGTAATCCCTCACTTCAACTTCTCATAAAATAAAGATCAAACTTCAAACGGTAAGTTCTCGTTTAATCTTTCTATTTTATTTCAAAGTCACATGAGTGACTACGTGAAAATTTCAAAGCTCTGTGGTTTCATGCAGTGAGACAATCTGTGCGTGAAACACTTAAACAGATAAACCATTAATAGTAGGAAAAAACATGAGTTATTAATATCATGATGCTCACTTGCATACATGGCCATTGCTCTAAACTGGCCTGTGGTCCCAATAGACTGTTGAGTTAGACAATAACTTATGCAACAACGTGCATAATTCTATCTGCAAATATCCAGACATATTCCACCAAATTTATAATTTATTAACCCGCACAATGTAAACCTCATGCTATATGATCAATGGGAAATCCATTGGATTGGCTGCTAATGAGCCATCAGCAATATCTTGAGACTATTGAAACAAAATAACTATCTTCCATTTCAATGACATCCCTGATCTCTGCTCTGGTGGGTATGCTGTCAACCTCAAATGTACGCAATCCTGCTTATTTGCTTATGAGATTATTTCTATAACAAGCTACCCTAATGTCAGTATGACGTGGAGACTAAGCCAGAGATTGAGTAAGGCTGTGTTCTTTATGCTGAGATCAGCTGCTGAAAGCATAATCATCTTAAGATACTGGTCCCATTAGGAAAATGTTGAGGAATATTTGCATTACAATTTACTGATGTACATCGTACATTACAATGAGTGTAGGCTATTAGAGTGGTCAAATAAAAGACACCCTGTATAACGTTAGAGAATAGTGGGTGAAGAACTAATCATTTATGTCCCACTAATGGTATTACAGAAATGATAAAGCAGCACAAGCAATGTCAATTGTGCTGTCCTATAAGTTCCTCTAGGCTCAAACTGGAAGCCACACAAACCTGTTACTTCCGTATAGAATTGACTCACATATGTTGTTCACAAGGTTCTCATACAATCGTGCAGAGCTAGCTGCCCGAGAAGACAGGCTGTCCCAGCCGTCACACGTGAATGAGTAAATAAGAGTTGCTTCAGCTTTGTTATTAAACAGCAGAATCTGTGCCTTATGTGTATAGATATGACAGAGTATGCAACTACAAGATCGATTCTCTGATCAGTTAAATTGCAGACACGCAATCATCCATCTTAAACTGGGTAATTAAACCCACAATTTGATTAGCCTAATGCTAACCCGATTTGGCCTGCACCATATTTCTGTAATCTTGGGAAATATACCCCTCTAGTCCTTGGTCAGACCACACATCCTCAGATGAGTTGTCACTGATTGCACTTGGAACTGCTGTTCCTCTGTTGACCCTACGGACGGATATTTTTTGGCTTTCCTACCCGCGGAAGATGCATTATCTAGTTATTCATACATATCACTGATAATATATAATCAGAGAGCTGAAACCACAGTCTCCCCTAGATATGGGAATACTAGTTCCTTGTCAACTCTTGACTTAAGTCACTATGACTATGTAGCGTTTTCCTTCAGTGGAGATTAGTATAATGCAAGGCTGAATCAGGAATTACCTCACAGTCTTTTGACTGAAACCACATGTCTAAGTTGTCAGAGTGCATAACACAATCTCTGCGACCTGCCACTCAATCAGGAATACTGGTTTTGAGAGCCTATGGATTACTATGAATACATGTTTGATTCACACCATGAACCTGCAGGTCAGATAAAGTTATATTATATGCCAGATGAATTTCCTGCTGGCAACCACCTGTCCCAGAGAGGATGGCAATGATGATTCCAATGAACCAGTAACTCTACTAACTTGAGGAGACATAAACCATATGTTGAGAACACTTCAACTACTTTATTCTATTGAGCAGTCTGATAACCTCTCATGGATGATGAAGCAATGCTTCCCTGGTCACTATGACTCGTATGGCCAGCCAGTACCATGATGGTCTACCCGGATCCAGGGTAACAAAACTTCCTACTTGGAACTTACAGAGGTTACTGTACCAGGCACCTTGCCAATGTCTCTACAACCTGATCTTATCCCAGAGACAGTGAAAAAATGACTAGACATCCCATGCTGGCAGTAAACCCAACCTGGGCCGACAGACTGTTCCATTTCAGAGTTTACGGAGGTTAATAACGTGACCTTACTTACCAGCATCTCTAACCCCAGATCGATATCTTTTGTTGGAGCTTCAACGAAGTACCATTTGCAGACCCTGTCCATCATGCTTGTCATTTCTGTTAGATAGCTGATGCCACTGGCCAACTTCTCTTGTAATGGTGTGTCCGTCCCCGAGGGAACAGAAATTTTAGAGGCAAGATTCAGATTCAATTTTAATTGTCATTGTCAGTGTACAGTACAGAGACAACGAAATGCAAGAGCACACAGCTGTTCCACATTAAGCATGGGATCCCGGCATATAGTCATGTTCGGGTCATGTTTGGAGTCAGTCCGTACTGATCTCTCACACTCTCTTAGAGTGGGGGAAAATTGCACCCTGAACCAGGCGTTGCCATATCCGTATGCCTTGAACTGTCTGTGCATGATATGCATATAGTTGGAGTCTTTTGTAAAGGAATCTTCCACAGTCCCCTCTAATGAGTGGAATTTATCATGACGCCACCAGGTGTAGCTCCCACACGTGACTGATAGGTACAGCTCAACAAGGCTTCCCAAGCCAGGAGCACTGGACTGCAATGGCAGGTCCAATTCCGCTACACCATTGGTGTAAGTGATAATAAACGTCTTTTGTAATTATCTCTTTTAAAACATAAACTTAATTGGCATGATAAGACTTTGTGATATTGCCAAAGAATTAAACCTGACTTTAGAATGCTATCGGCTATGATAGTCACAAACGTGATCCTGTGGCAACTGTTATAAATGCCAACTCTATTATAGCCGTCCAAAATAAAGTATACACTATATGCTGCTGCAGTACAGCTGTAGCAGTAACTATGTTAAAATTGTTTGGTGCTACGGCAAGCTGAGCTACCTAAGCAGCTATTTGTAAAACTCCCCTGCTGCTGGAAATCTCCTGTAGTGAAAAAGACCTGGCTGCCAGCTCCCGTATGGAGCTCTGATGCCAGCAGCTGTAATCACTTAACCCGGCCAGCAGTGCAGGCAGTAAGAAATAGTTTAACTTGGTATCGTGTTAATCACAGACTGCTCATGTTTGTTCCATATTCTTTGAGTACTTGGTTATGGTCCTGTTTCATTTTTTCTGACACTGGGAGGAATCTCTCATCACCCTGCCATCACTACAGTATCCAGTGATTCACTTGGCAAACAGTTCTCTCTCTCTTTTGCTTGTATAGTGGTGTGTTCTTGTACTGTTCTACATTCTTTGTGTCACCACTCCTCTGAAGCTTCTTTCATACCATCAAACTTGTCCATAATGCTTTTGATCAGGGAAGGAAGACGAACGTTCATGATATCTCTGAGAAGATGTGCATGAGCTGAGAAGCTGAAGGAACCACCTCATGCTAGATTGTATGGTTTTGTTGTTATACAAATCCTTCATACTATTGCTTTGGGCATTGATCACTTCAGCCAGTCTGGTGGTGGAATCAAAACAACCTGTACACCATTGTCAATGCTTTGGATTTTCTCCATCATTGAGAGATGCCCACCAAAGCTTATTGTTTCTCCAGCTGGCTAGCGTCCAGTGTAAAGGAGATCCATGGACCTCTGGGGACTCCCATTTGGGCCGTCTGCTGTTGTGCAGACTATAACGGCAACAACCGCAATGAAGCCCTACAATTTCAGCCGCCTGCTCCCGTTGGAGAGCGCAAACTGCGGCGCAAATTACTACTTACTCTAGCTCCAGAGGAGCTCCCACGGCGGCCCAAACTCCCGGCCGCTTCCATAGCTACCTCAGGCCCGCTATCGGAGAGGCCCGCTGGAATAAGCCCGCTTGACTTATCTGTTAGAGCAGTTTGAACAGCTCCCGCACGTCGCGCCATGCGTTGGACATATTGATGCGCATGCGGGCTGGCGGGCTTCTTCACGCAGTCACTCACGTGACTGCAAAATAAAACACGACTCAGGAAGTCTGTTGCACCATATATTTATGAATTCATTGCCACCAACTTTCCTTTCCATTTATGTCATTGGCCCTTGCTGTTATTCCATGAATTTATAAAGTTTACCCAAATTTCATCAAATAAAATATTCTGTCCCTCTAATGTCACTAAATGCTTTCAGGGGCAGCACGGAGGCGCAGCATTGTAGTTGCTGCCTTACAGCGCCAGAGACCCTAGTTCGATCCTGACTATGGGTGCTTGTCTGTACGGAGTTTGTACGTTCTCCCCGTGACCTGCGGGGATCGTTGGTCAGCAAGGACTCGGTGGGCCGAGGGGCCTGTTTCGCACTGTATTTCTAAACTAAACAAAACTATATGTGATAATTTAAGGCTCATGATTATCTTTGCTGCATGATTGCTCATGACTCCATATTAGTTGTTGTTAGTGTTGGATTGTTCGTATTGGTATAATAATTGGTTGTGACTATGTTGCTGATCATTTCAGCTGGTGATAATTGTTAGTGCTTTAGTTCTGCTCGTGTTATGAAAAATCTACAATGTGTTTCGAATTGATCCTGCATTCTGTCAGTTCAAATTTACGAATTTATTTGCAAACAATTGGAAGTTTCCTGTGTTTTAGAATTTGCTTATCATGTGCTTGCAAAACAATAATATAAGTATTTTTTTTATCATTTGAGCATTTGACTAATTTGAGTGTTATATTGTGGAAGATTGCCCAGGATAAGATAAGTTGAAAGAAATGCACAGATTGCAGCTCCACTGCCATGTGGACCACATGTTTTTAACTAAATGTGTTTTCTTTCTCCCTCAGAGACAAGCCACATCTATGGAGGAGGTGGACATGCAGGAAGCGGTGAGTAATATTGTTTATAATTACCAGCCGCAGTTGGATGGGATAACTAGATCACGAGACTTAATGTTAGATTGGGTTACATGATTGTCCGACCCATATCGGCTAAAGGCCCTTGTTAGCAACGAAGCCAGAGATACTATCAGATCAAGGTGAAGGGGAAGAGAAAATCTGGGAAAAGGGTGTCAAGCTACTAGGTGGTGTTAATAAAGCAAGATGGAAAATATATTTATAGGAAGGAACTGCAGATGTTGGTTTACACTGGAGATACTCAAAATGCTGGAGTAACTCAGCGGGACAGGCAGCATCTCTGGATAGAAGGAATGGGTGACATTTTGGGTTGAGACCCTTCCTCAGACTGAGAATCAGGGGAGAGGGAAACGCAGATATAAGGAAGTGTAAGGTGTGAAAACGAGACATCAAAGGGGGTGCAAATCAAGGAAAATGTAGAATAGATCATTGTTAGCTCGGAGAATGTGACATTGAAGCATACAGAGATAAAATTTAATCAGAGGGACAGTCGGACTGGTTGGAGAACTAGGGTGGGGGAGGGGTGGAGAGAGAGGGCAAGCAAAGGTTATTTGAAGTTAGAGAAGTCAATGTTCATACCGCTGTGGTGTAAGCTGCCCAAGCGAAATATGAGGTTCTGTTCCTTCAATTTGCACTGGGCCTCACTCTGACAGTGGAGGAGGCCCATGACAGGAAGGTCAATGTGGGAATGGTTTGGGGGAGTTAGTGTTTTATAACCAGGAGATCAGGTAGGTTTAGGCGGACTGAGCGGAGGTGTTCAGCGAAACGATTGCCGAGTCTTGCCGAGCTATAGGAGTCCACACCGTGAACAGTGGATATAGTAGATGAGGTTGGAGGAGGAGCAAGTGAAACTCTGCCTCACAAAGGACTGTCGGGGTCCTTGGACAGAGTTGAGGAGGGAGGCCTGGGGACAGGTGTTGCATCTCCTGTGGTTGCAGGGAAAAGCACCTGGGGAGGGGGTGGTTTGGGTGGGAAGGGGTGAGTTAGTTAGGGAGTTGCGGAGGGAATGGTCTCTGCGGATAACGGAAAGGGGTGGTGATGGGAAGATGTGGCTAGTGGTGGGATCCCTTTGGAGGTGGTGAAAATGTCAGAGGATTATGTGCTGTATGCGAAAGATGATGGGGTGAATGGTGAGAACTAAGGGGACTCTGTCCCTGTTGTGACTGGGGGATGCGGAGCAAGAGCAGATATCCTACGATATCCCAGCCGATACAAACATCTGTGATAGAATTGGGGAACTCCCATTCCCTAAGTAACTAAGTTATGTAAGTAACTAAGTAATGAGTGCCACTGAATGCACACAAGTGTGTGGTCTGTTCTCCTTACTCTGGAACAGTAGTTTAATTTGTAATAAATGGCAGACTTCTTGTGAAATTTCATGATTAAATTGAAAGAAAAGCTACATCCAGCCAATCTTATTGAATTATATCCCCATTTGATAGAAATTACTGATGGCTCAAGAATATTTATTCATGTTTAATTAAAATTAAAAATCTTAGTGTCACAGAAAACTTATTAGGTTATTTGACCACCATAAATTGTCCCCAGTGTGGGGGTAAGTGATAGAATCAGGGCCACACGGTGGTGCAATGGTAAAGCTGCTGCCTCAGACCCGGGTTCGATCCTGACCAAGGACACACTCTGTGTGGAGTATGCACATTCTCCCTGTGACCGTGTGGGTTTTCTCCGGATGCTCCAGTTTCCTCCCACATGCAGGTTTGTAGGTTAATTGCCATCTGTAAATTTACCCTGGTGCATAGGCTATAGAACCAGGTGATCCATGGTTGGCAGTGGACTTGGTGGGCCGAAGGGCCTGTTTCTACATTTTAAATCTAAACTAAACTAAACTAAACTAAACTAAACTGAATTAATATGTGGGGAGTTAATAGGAATGTGAGCAGAATAAATTGTGATCAGTGTAGGTTTTTGTATAAATGGATGATTGATGGAGGCATGAACTTGATGGGCTGAATGGCCTGTTTCTGTGCTATATCTATATCTCTATATGATTCTATGGGGCAGCATTATATGAAGCTTCTTTACACGTTGTTAGTGCTCTATTATTTTTTTCACACAGGCAAATAATGCTGAGAAATGGGAACAGAGTATCCTGAATGCTTACTTGTTGAATATTTCATGTTCAATTTGTTTATTGTACAGACAGTTAAAAAAACCTTTAATCATCCAAGACAAATGAGGAAGTCTGCATTTTCGATCATCTTTGATATGGGGATGATCATCTGTAAAATTAATATGTATACCTATATTAAATGTTATATTGCCATTACATTTTATTTTATATTTCTAGACAACCATATAAAAGAATATGGCCACAAATATTCAAATCTGCAGAATCCACATCAACTTAATTTTTACTGTGAGTATTTTAACCTAATGATCTTTCAAATCGTAGTCTTGTTCATTTTCTATTAAAGTAGCAGCACATCAGGTTCAGTAGTTTCCTGGTGTAATGACATTAATGCAATTATTATTTATGTTTTACAAAGTAATTACGCTTGCTGGTGATGTATTAAGTAAATACACTATTCAATAATTAGTATGAAAAATAGAAACATCTGCTTTATCATGAGCCCATTCAATCTTGCTCGAGATTCCTCCTCAGTAACCACCCTGTCAGGTATCTTCAAATCTGATATGTTTCAGTAAGATTAGAAACATAGAAACATAGAAAGTAGGTGCAGGAGTAGGCTGCTCGGCCCTTCGAGCCAGCTCCACCATTCAGTATGCTCATGGCTGATCATTCAAAATCAGTACCCTGTTCCTGCATTCTCTCCATATCCGTTGACTCTGTTAACCCCAGCAGCTATATATAACTCTTTCTTGAAAACATACAGTGAATTGGCCGCCACTGCCTTCTGTTGCAGAGAATTTCACAGATTCACAGCTCTGGATGAAAAAGTTTTTCCTCATCTCCAGTGTGGATTCTCAGTGACATCTGTAGCAAGTGTTGGTTGCTCGAGGGATTCAGGCTCAAAACTGATGATCTGGAATCTGAGCTTCAAACACTGCGACGCATGGAAGGTGGGGAGAATTACCTGGGTGTCGCGTTTCTGGAGACTGTTGCATCCGTTAGATCAACTACTTCCAATTTGGTCCATGATCAGGAGAAAGAGGGTGTGACTGGGAGTGTGGAAGGTAGGAGTATCCAAGGGGCAGTGTTGGAGGAGTCTCCCTGATGTTGTTGCCTCCCTGGTGCCAGAGTCCAGGATGCCTTGGAGCAGATGCAGAACATTCTCAAGGGGGAGGGGGAGCAGCCAGAAGTTGTTGTGCACGTCGGCACAAATAACATAGGTAGGAAAAGGGATGAGGTCATGAGGAGTGATTATAGGGAGCTAGGCATGAGGTTAAAATGCAGGACTTTGAGGGTGCCAATCTTTGTACTGTTACCAGTGCCATATGCTAATGAAGGTAGCAATAGGAGAATGGGGCAGATGAATTCATGGCTGAGGAGTTAGTGCAAGGGACAGGAATTCAGATTTATTATTAGGATCTCTTCTTGTCGCAGACAATGAGAAAGACTTAAATAATGCAGCAATATATGAATCAGTTGCTGATGTGGGCAGTGTAATGGCAGGTAGTGAGTATGAGGTGTTGCACTTTGGAAGATTGAATATGATAGGAAGGTATACAGTTAATGTCAAGATCTTTAACGGCATTGATGTGCAGAGATATCTTTGGCTCCAAATTCTTAGCTCCCGGCAAGTGGCAACACAAGTAGATGGAGAAGTAAAGAAGGCATGTGGAATGCTTGGTTTCATTAGTCAGGGCATTGAGTATAAGAGTCATGACATTCTAATCATCCCATTACAGGGAAGATGTTGAGGCTTTGGAGATGTTGCAAAAGAGATTTACCAGAATGCTGCCTGGTTTAGATGGTATTAGTTATGAGGATAGTTTGGATACATTTGGATTGTTTTCTCTGGCACTACAGAGGTTGAGAGGAGACCTGATAGAGATAGTTAAAATAATGAGGCATAGATATGGTGGACCATCAGAAAGTCCCAGGGTGGAAATATCAGATAAGAGAGCATAGTTTTAAGATTAGAGGGAGAAAGTTTAAGGGAGATGTGCATGCCAAGTTTTTTTACAAAGGGCGAGGTGTGCCTGGAATGCACTGCCAGGGGGTGGTCGTGGTGCATGCAGATAAGATAGTGGCTTTTAAGAGGCTTTTGGATAGAAACTTGGATATGCAGGGAACAGAACCATATCGATCACATACAAGCAGTAGAGATGAATTTAACTTGGCATCATGTTCGGCACAGACATTGTGGATCAGAGAAGGTCCGTTCCTGTGCTGTACTGTTCTATGTTTTGCGTTCCTTAGAGAAAACTGAACCATCTGTTTAGTTACATTACAATCCTTTATCCTGTTCCTTAAGCCTTTTGGTGTCCATCATTTCCACACTAGTTTACCACACTGTCATCCACTGTTTTAACCCTGAGTTCCAGCACTGAGCACTGATAGCCATCCTTGTTTTTTTCCAGTCCCTTTTTCTATCAAAGAGCATTTAGCTGCTGGTTCTATCTTAGCTTTACACAACCAGAGGCAGAGCAATCCCATTGCTCATGGGGCTCCATCTGACACAAAACATGAATTTATTTGTAATTAGTTGTATAGATTAGATTTATAAAGCAGCCACTCTGAGCCCTTGACTGTAACCTGATGATGCAGCTTTGACCAAAGTAGCATGATGTCAATATAGCCGATGGGATGAGAAAGCACTTCTTGTCATCTTCACTTCAACACTTACAAATTACTGACTGGTAATGTTCCTGTGCTATTCACAGACCAAGTGGCGAAGTGAGATGCCACAAATCTTCCACAGCCAACAATGGACCATTGTGGGCTCCACCTTTCCTTGATCAACAATGCTGGCTCTGATTTGTTCTGAACCTTTTCCATTCCTCCAGTTTCCCTCTCCCCGACTCTCAGTCTGAAGAAGGGTCTCGATCCAAAACATCACCTATTCCTTTTCTCCAGAGATGCTGCCTGACCCGCTGAGTTACTCCAGCATTTTGTATCTATCTTCACCACAAATCAATTTTTCATCTTGATACTGAAATGGAGAGATTGTCAATAATTCAGAATAGATGAGTATAAGAGATAATTGCATTGAATTATGTTGCATGCTGTCCCCACAAATTCATTCCACACAGTATTTTGGCCAGAAATTATTTTAGTATCTAGCTGTCATTAACCTGTCAAGTTCCTGTCCATGGGCATGTTTTAAAGTGCTGCAGTGTTTGATACGTTGCAGTCTTGTTTACTCTGAGTAATGTGTATTTTCACTTTAAAAACTGCTTCTTTCGCAGATCCTACAAAAGGAACTTGTTATACCTGGGGAACTAACCACTTCCAAACATTTGACAATAAAATATTTGTCATCAGCACTACCTGCAACTATATATTTGCCAGTGACTGCCTCGGAGATTTCAACATTCAGCTCCGTAGAGGAACTGACGGGAACATCCTGAGAATCATAATCGAGATATTTAATACAGTCATCAAGGTTGAGAATGGAAATATCATCATGAGTGATATAGGGTATGTTTTTAACGAAGACCTAAATGGGAAGTGGCTGAGTTGATGATTGATTCTTCCAAGCTTTTGTGTCATTGTTCGATGTCTTTATGCATTGAACAAAGGGGTGAGATTTAATAAGTAAGGGGTGAGATTTAATAATTAAGGGGTGAGATTTAATAAGTTATTCTTCTTCTCACTCCTTTTCGAGCTTGTACAGACACAGAGTTGGGCATTGGAAATTTGCTTTTTGTTCTTTTCATTGCTTGTAAATATTGATTGTAATGTCCAATTGTTTGATAATTTCGATTTTGTTACTATTAATGTCTTTAATGTCTTTACTTGTTCGGAATAAATAAAATAAATAAATAAAATAAATTGGTGCGGCACGGTGGTGCAACGGTAGAGTTGCTGCCTTACAGCGGCAGAGTCCCAGGTTCGATCCTGACTCTGGGTGCTTGTCTGTACGGAGTTTGTACATTTTCCCCGTGACCTGTGGGGGTTTTCTCCAGGATCTCCTGTTTCCTCCCACACTCCAAAGACATACAGGTTTATAGGTTAATTGGCTTGTATAATTGTAAATTGTCCCTAGTGTGTGTAGGATAGTGCAAGAGTGCGGGAAGCACTGGTCGGCGTGGACACAGTGGGCCAGAGGACCTGTTTCCACGGTGTATCCCTAAACTAAACTAAACTAAACTAAACTAGTCTGAGTCGAAATGTAAGAGTCGGCTCTGATCCCCAGTTGTACCTGTTGGGTTGGAACTGCCCTTTCTGCTGCAACCATGCATCACCCCAGCAATGCAGGTGGGTCCAGTGCAGTACCCAGAAACAAAGGGAGCAGTGTTATACCACAATGCATGCTTTCTACTGTCAGCATTCTTACTTTCAACTAAGAATTTGAAATCTCACTATGTATATTCTGACTTCTTGGGAAATATAAATATTTTCTTCAAAGAATGAAAATTTGCCTATGGTAACACAATTGCTTAATCTGCCTGGTGATAACTGAGTTTGTGTTATAACAAGAATAACAGGCCATACTATGTAACAGCCTCAACACCATATTACACAACGGAGCGCAACTCTTTATTTAATTGCAGTGACATTTTGCCCTTGCACAGATATTTCCTTTGCATTATCCATTGTCTTCCCCCACCTTTTCTTAGGCTAACTTACGTTTTTGCTTTAAAAAACAAACTGACAGAGGGTCTCGACGGGTCAAGCAGCATCTGTGGTGGGAAGATCTGTGGACAGATGAAGTTTCGGGTTGGGACATCAGCCTGAAGAAACGTCCTGGCTTGAAATGTTATTTTTTTACTCAAAGTTCTAGTACCGACAGTTGTTTGTTTTTTTTTGCTTTCTTATGTTCTCAGTTCTGATGAGGGGACCTCGATCTGAAACATTAACTATGTCTCTCTCCACAGGTACTGCCTGACCTGCTGAGTATTTCCTGCACTTACTATTCTTATTTTAAGCCTGATTACTTCAACTGGTAGACACAAGAAGTAACTTTGTGTCTGCACAGTTGACTAGTTTAGTAGCTGTAGTTCAGAGGAAGAAACACACTCTTGTAGGAATTCAAAACAGACATATATAATTATGCTTAAAACGAGTGTAAGTCATATTTTGAGTAAGAAATAACAATGTACCTTTTCATGTACTTTTTGGTTGCATTATTTGAGTGGTTTCATAATTCTCCTTGTTTCCAGAACCATCAAAGTGCCCTACCGAGGAAACCAAATACAAATCTATCCTGTTGGAGACGAATACAAACTAATAGTCAATCAGCCAGATCTTGACTTAGCTGTTACCTGGAACAATGCATGTTTTCTAATGGTACGTTGTAGTTTTTTTTAAATACCGTGCGCGGCGGCAGAGTTGCTGCCTACAATGCCAGAGACCCAGGTTTGATCCTGACTACGGGTGCTTGACTGTGCGGAGTTTGTACGTTCTCCCTGTGACCGTGTGGGTTTACTCAGGGTGCTCTGGTTTTCTCCCACACTACAAAGATGTACAGGGTTTGTAGGTTAATTGGCTTAGTTTAATTCTAAATTGTCCTTAGTGTGTGTGGGGTGGTGTTAATGTGCGGGGATCGCTGGTCAGCGTGGACTTGGTGAGCAAAAGGGACTGTTTCCATGCTATATCTCTAAACTAAACTAAACTAAACTAAACACAATGTTGGAATAACTCAGTGGGTCAGGCAGCATCTCTGGAGAACATTGATAAATGACGTTTCAGGTCGGGACCCTTCTTCTACAACTGCAGTACCTTGTATCTCCAAGGTGTGATGCAATCTGATAAGATACTTTTTCTGGTACATCTGTAGAAGTTGGTAAGAGTCGGTGGAGAAATGATGAGTAAGGAAGCTCATCATTTCAGGAAGTAAAGGCATTTGTATGGCATTTTGGCCCTAGCTGGTTGGTCTAGAACAATTTATTTACTCGTAGGAACGTGAAGCTCTTGACTATATCCACTTTAGAGCCATAAAGGGCGACAGGGCGACAGATAGCACAATGGGCTAAGAGTTCGGCTGGCGACCGGAAGGTAGCCGGTTCAAATCCCGCTTGGAGTGCATACTGTCGTTGTGTCCTTGGGCAAGACACTTCACCCACCTTTGCCTGTAATGGAATGTACGGCGGCAGGCGCGGGCACACCGCGACGCCCTGTGTCTCCCTTTCAAGGGAGATGCTAAAAATGCATTTCGTTGTCTCTGTACTGTACACTGACAATGACAATAAATTGAATCATTTCATTTCATTTCATACTGACTGGGGCAGGCACTTCCTGAAGTCTGTAATCAGCTTCGTCATCTTGCTGACATTAAGGGAGAGGCTATTGTCCCGACACCATATTACGAAGCTCCCTGTCTCCTTATTGTACTCTGTCTCATCATAATTTGAGCTCCAGCCTAGTATGGTAGTGTTATCTGCAAACTTGTAAATGTCTGTGGGTATCGTATCTGAGGATATTGAGTCATAGAGCATGGGAGCAGACCATTTAGCCGACCACTTCCACACCGACCGGTCAGCACCCATTTATATTAGTCCCTTCACCCAGCATTCGGCCCTTAGCCCTTTTTGCCAAAACTAGGCTAGATATTTCGTAATTGCTGTTAATGCCTCTGCCTCGAATACTCTCCCACGCAGTGCATACCCTTGGCTCACTCCAAGTGAAAAAAGGTTCCCCTCAGATCTCCTTGGAAACATTTACCTTTTATCCAAAATCGGTACCCTCTGGTTTTAATTGCGTCTCATAAGGAGCAATTTTATACAGTATTCCCCATCTATAACCACTCATAATTTTATATATTCAAATCATGTCCGCACCTAATCTCCAATTTATCCACCATATCGTGTACCTCCACTTTATCTCCTCTGTTGGATAGCTGAAGAGAACCCTTTGCTCAAATTTAGCCAAACTGGCCAGAGTAATGTCACACTTTCACCTGACAAATTCATATCGCTGTCTCTGCCATTTGATACACATCAAGACTAAATTTTGTAGGTTAAAGTGTCGGTGAAAACCCAACCTGTAATTCATTTCATTTAATCCACAGGTTGAACTTGGTGATCGACATCAGAATAAAACCTGCGGCTTGTGTGGAGATTTCAATGGTTCTCCTGATTTTTCTGAATTTGTTTTTAATGGTAAGAAGTCACCATCAAGTAGAATGAAATGGCAATAATGAGGCCCAGTATTTCACCAGCATTTCTTCGGTTTGAGAATCAATGCATTTCCTTCCTACATTCACCCTGCTCATGAGTCATGCTTGCCATTAGTTTTTTGTTTTTTTTTAAATTTTATTTTTATTAGAAGTACGGTAAATTACAATCCTACACAACACATATATCTTAATACATTTTTTGTACCGCTTCATTTTTTTTTGAGCTTTAAGAAAAAGGTAGAAGTAAGGAAAGTAAAGAAAGTGCAAGAGAGTCGTGCAGTGCAAGAGTGTAGGGAAAAGAAAGCCCCTTAGGAAAGAAGTTAGAGAAGGAAGTAAAGTGAGAAAATAGACCCTAGAAAAGAAAGAAAGAGAAAATAGAAACAATCGCTCTATTATAACATTAAACTCCGCAGAAAGGGGACTACCAACCAAGTCTGTTTTTGTTATTTTACCTCCCGTTACCAGGTCCTGATTCCGCTTATTTATATATTTGTTTTTTTTAGATTACTATTGCACCTCATACTTGTAATAGGTCCAGAAACATAGACCACGTCTTTACGTGCTTGCCATTAGTTAACGAAGAACCAAATGGAAATGCCTCCATTTTCAAAATGTTTTCTTTTACATTGAATTGCATCTTCATCTCAATAGGAAGATATGCCTATGGTTCATTATTTGACATTTGTTAAGTTGGGATCAATTAGCTCTCTGGATATAAGCTGCATTACTACAGCACTTAAACAAGATGTACAACTCAACAGATCCACCCTGATATATGTGCTCATCTGCTCTCATAGAACAGCACAGCACAGAAACGGGCCCTTAGGCCCACAATGTGTGTGCCGAACATGACACACACTGATCTCATCTGCCTGCACATGATCCATATGCCTCTATTCCCCGCACTTTGATGTGCGTATCTAAAGGCCTCTTAAAAGGCACTATCATATCTGCCTCCACCAGCACCCCAGGCAATGCGTTACAGGCCCTCCCCCCACCACTCTCTGTGTAAAAAACCTGCCCCTCACATCTCCATTAAACTTTTCCCCTCTCACCTTATAGTTATTCCCCTCAGTGTTGGTCATTTTCATGGGTTAAAGGTTCTGACTGTCAATCCTATCTATGCCTCTCATAATTTTATTTACTTCAATCAAGTTTCCCCTGAACCGCCAATTTTCCAGAGAAAACAAGCCAAGTGTATCCAACCTCACCCTGTAGCTAAAACCTTCTAATCCAGGTAAACTTCCTCTGCACCATTGCTAAAGCCACCACATTTTTCTTGTAATAGGACAACAAGAACTGCACGCAATACTACAAATATGGCCTAACCAAAGTACTATAGACCAGTAATATGACTTCCGGACAGGGAAATTGCCTTTGCTACATTGACATGTTTATCCCTGTTCCAGGCGTACACTGGCCCTCTCCCTGAACACTATCTTTGTTACATTGAAACGCAGAATTTTCCCTCTACCAGCACTCTACTCCGCCTAGCGGAGCTGGTCCTTACTCTTAACAACTTCTCCATCGACTCCTCACTGACATAGTTTTTCTTCCTAACCAAGTTTACAACCTCCTTGGTCAACCACGGTTCACTAACCTTGCTGTCTTATCCCTCCTCCTTACTGAAGCACGCTGATCCTGCACTTTGATCAGCTGGCCTACGAAGGGCTCTTACATGATATCTGTGGACATATCCAATCACAACTGCTCCCAATATGACGCCCCACCTCTTGAAGCTAAACTTACTAAAGCCTTTACTACCCTATCAATGTGCTGTCACTTTCAGAGAGCTGTGGACTTCCACCCCAAACATCTCTCTGTATATCAATGCTCCCTGCCATTTACTCTATACATCTGACCAGAATTTGATTACCCCAAGTGCATTTCTACACGTTTAACTGGATTCAACTCCATCTGCCACCACTGTCCAATTTTCCAACTGATCTTTGTTCCGTAACAACTTTAAACTTAAACCACCTACGACTACTCATCTTCATCTGCATCTTACTAATCAGGCCACCTAAGTTCTCCATTCCCACCTCTTTCCATAGAGGCCGCTCCCTTCTCAAGTCCTTGGTTCACACAACCCTTCCAATCCGACCTACCCCTCCGCAGGTACCTTTTCCAGCCACACAGGAGGTGTAACACCTATCCCTATAACTCCCCCCTCACGTCCATCCAAGCGCCCCAACAACACTTCCTGGTGAGACAGAGACTCACATGCACTTATTCCTACCTCATCTGTGGCATTCGGTGCTCTCGCTGTGGCCTCCTGAACATTGGTGAGACCAAGCATTGATTATACAGACGTTTCATCGAACATATGCTCAGTCCACTGAGACCTGCTGGATCTCCCAGCTGCTAATCATTTTAACTCCTCACCCTATTTCGATACCGACCTTTCTGTCCTGGACCTCCTCCATTGCCAGAGTGGGGTCACACGCAAACTGGGCGAGCAGCACCTGGTATTCTGCTTGGTTTCCTTACATTGCAATGATACGAGCATTGAATTCTCAAATTTTAGGTAACCAGCCAACAAACTCCCCCATCTTTTTTCTTCCCCTGTGTTTCCTGTACCCCAGCTGGTGGGGATCACATTTCTCCCGCTATCCCACCCCTCCCTTACTGTTCCTCCCTTCCCCGTGCAGCTATGTCCCTTCCTTTGGCCTCACAATGCACTTATCTTATCTCCTTATCTCACAGCCCTTTGTTCCATTTTGATCACTGGACTTTGTCCACCCATTTGCCTTTCAAAGCCCAACTCACCTGTATCCATCTATCAGTTGCTTGCTTGGTTTCACCCCCACCTTTCTTCCAGCATTCTCCATCCTACCACAATCAGTGAAGAAGGAGCCCGAACCAAAACATCACCAATTCCTTGTTTTCCAGCGATGTTGCCTGACCTGCTCAGTTACTCCAGCACTTTTTGTGTTTTTGCCTTCCAATGATAACTTTATACACTGGTTGGGAGGTCAAACTTTGAAGAAATGGACATTGTTCAAAGTAACTCAGGAGGGCAGGTTGTGTTAATGTTGACATGAGTGTTAATGTGTTGAAGTTCACCATGCCTTCCTGTTGTGTGAAGCTGGAAATTGGAATCAAGGGGCTGTCCCACTTGGGCGACATAATTGGCGAGTTTAGAAGAGTTTAGGAAAGTTTGAAAAAATTACATGTTGAAGACCTCCTTCGACTATGTAGAACACCTCCTTCGACTATGTTGAAGATTAGCTTCGACTAGCTACAACTAACTTCGGGAAATTGGACACTGAATAGTGGAGAGTCAAGACGACCTCCCTTTGACTATGATGAAGACTATCTACGACTACCTATGACTACCTTCAATTACCTTCGACTACCCTCGATTACCTACGAATAACACGACGACCTACTACGACCTATTACGACCTACTACGACTAAACCTACGAGTAAAAATAGTATTGATTTTTTTCCATGGCGATCTTTTTTTACTCGCGGGAATTTTTCAACATGTTGAAAGATACGCCGCGACCTAGCTGAGGCCTCGAGTACGCGGGGACTACTCTCGAGCATGAAGGAGAGTTACAAAGACCTCCAAGGACCTCGTGTCGACCATGCTGTCAGTATGAGTCAAGGGCAAACTCGCCAGAACTCGCGGATTAGATCGCCCAAGTGGGACAGCCCCTTTACACTTCTTGTGCAATGTTATAACTATAGAAGGAAATATTTGTACAGGTGCACAACCTTTTATCCGAAAGCCTTGGGACCAGACACTTGTCGGATTTCGGACATTTTCGGATTTCAGAATGGAAGATTTTTAGCGTAGATTAGGTAGGTAGCGCGGGCGGCTTGAAAAGTCTGGAGCTGCTGCCTCCTCCCGGGTGACCGGGAGACTCATTGCATAAATGTTAGTCAGTTAGTTTGGAGGGATTTTATGTGGTGGTGGTGGGGTGGGGGTGAAGGGGGAAACTTTAATTCTTAGTCCCCTACCTACCTGGTCGGCGACTCCCAACCTCGCGGAGCTGGGGGCTCCGTCCGGCCGCGGGCGGCGCCGGTTGTAGCTCCGACCCCGGCAACTCTACCCCTGGCTGCGAGGCGCTCCAAATCCAGCGCGGCCCGCGGCCGGACGTCCCAGCGGGGTGCGGGCAATGCCTTACCGGGTCGCCGTGCGGCAAGCTCCGGAGCGCTGTGGCCGCCGACACACAACATCGCAGAGCGTCGCTGGATTTGGAGCCGCGGAGTTGGGGGCTCCGTCCAGCCGCGGGCGGCGCCGATTGGAGCTCCGACCCCGGCAACTCTACCCCTGGCTGCGCGGCTCCAAATCCAGCGACGCTCCGCGATGTTGTGTGTCGGCGGCCACAGCGCTCCGGAGCTTGCCGCACGGCGACCCGGTAAGGCATTGACCGCTCCCCGCCTCTCCGACCAGGTAGGGTACTAAGAATTAAAGTTTACCCCTTCACCCCCCCTTCACATAAAAGCCCTCCAAACTAACTGACTAACATTTAAGCAATGATTTACAGATGTTTAAGCGTCTCCCGGTCTCCGGGGAGGAGGCAGCCGCTACAGTAGTACAGACCTGGGTTGACCGTGGGTCGTTTTGGGTCAAGTTTGGCGCCAAACGCGAGCTTTGGTGCGCAGACGACATCTGGAAAAAATGGCCGGTTTTCGGAGCTTTTCGGTTTCTGGAACACCGGATAAAAGGTTGTGCACCTGTATTACTTATTCACACTTGCAAAGTGTTTTACTTTCAAAGTGTTGTCAAGGCAGTAATAATGGATGCCTGGTGTCAGCTCGGACAGGTCCAGGTCTAACACAGACCAGTGTAACAATGGGCAACACACCAGCTTTAGGGGTTCGGATGTCAGAAGGACACCATGTACTTTAGCAGAAGGACTGGTGTTTTACTTTTAACTGAGGGTGCACACAATGGTAACATGTTATCATGTTACCATTGGATCAATCTGGCCTTTTGTGCTCATTTTTCTGAAGTGATCCTATTAATCCTGATTATTGATGTGTGCAGGTGCACCCAGATTGGAGTGATTTGAAGTATCTATGATATTGAATTGATATCTGATATCTAATTGAAATATTCCTCTTGTGTAGGTGAGATCATGGACATCGATTGGTATGTCGCAATTCATCAGATGGATGACCCTTCCGAAGATTGCCATGCTGAGCATCAATTGGACCTGACCACAGATTACACCATCTATGTAAGTTCAGAAACTTTTTAAATGGTGCCTCGGGAACCACGGGTCAAACATTGAAAGCATTGTTTGGCTGCTGTTGCAAACGCAAATGAAATGTTGGGTAAAGATTTTACTGCTTGCAAGTAAACATAGACCATAGAACAGTACAGGCCAGGAATGAGCCCTTTATCTCACAATGTTTGTGCCGAACACGATGCCTAGCTGAACTGATCTCATCTGCCTACACATGATCCATATCCCTCTCTTCCATGCGCTTTCATGTGCCTATCCAATAACCTCTTAAAAACTAGTATTGCATCTGCCTCTTCCGCCACCATGGCAATGCATTGCAGAACCACCCTTAGTCAAATCAAACTATACATGAGGTAGTGCAAACTCCATCTTCAAGTTCACCAATGACACCATCGATGTTGGACAAATTATAAATTTTGAGTTCAAGTCAAGTTCAAGTTCAAGTGAGTTTATTGTCATGTGTCCCTGTATAGGACAATGAAATTCGTGCTTTGCTTCAGCACACAGAAAATAGTAGGCATTTACTACAAAACAGATAAATGTGTCCATATACCATGATATAAATATATACACACATGAATAAATAAACTGATAAAGTGCAAATAGCAGAAAGTGGTTATTAATGATCAGAGTTTTGTCCGAGCCAGGTTTAATAGCCTGATGGCTGTGGGGAAGTAGCTATTCCTGAACCTGGTTGTTGCAGTCTTCAGGCTCCTGTACCTTCTACTTGAAGGTAGCAGGGAGATGAGTGTGTGGCCAGGATGATGTGGGTCTTTGATGATACTGCCAGCCTTTTTGAGGCAGCGACTGCGATAAATCCCCTCGATGGAAGGAAGGTCAGAGCCGATGATGGACTGGGCAGTGTTTACTACTTTTTGTAGTCTTTTCCTCTCCAGGGCGCTCAAATTGCCGAACCAAGCCATGATGCAACCGGTCAGCATGCTCTCTACTGTGCACCTGTAGAAGTTAGAGAGAGTCTTCCTTGACAAACCGACTCTCCGTAATCTTCTCAGGAAGTAGAGGCGCTGATGAGCTTTTTTGATAATTGCGTTAGTGTTCTCGGACCAGGAAAGATCTTCAGAGATATGCACGCCCAGGAATTTGAAGTTCTTGACCCTTTCAACCATCGATCCGTTGATATAAATGGGGCTGTGGGTCCCCCTCCTACTCCTTCCAAAGTCCACAATCAGTTCCTTGGTTTTGCTGGTGTTGAGGGCCAGGTTATTGCGCTGGCACCATATGGATAGTTGCTCAATCTCCCTTCTATATTCTGACTCATCCCCATCAGTGATACGCCCCACAATAGTGGTGTCGTCAGCGAACTTGATGATGGAGTTCGCACTGTGGTTGGCTATGGGTATAGAGTGAGTACAACAGGGGGCTGAGCACGCAGCCTTGAGGTGCTCCCGTGCTGATTGTTATCGAGGCTGACACATTTCCACCAATACGAACAGACTGTGGTCTGTGGATGAGGAAGTCGAGGATCCAGTTGCAGAGGGATGCGCAGAGACCCAGTTCTGCGAGTTTGGTAACCAGTTTGGAGGGGATGATTGTGTTGAATGCCGAGCTGTAATCGATGAATAACAGCCTGACATATGAGTTTTTGTTGTCCAAGTGGTCCAGTGCGGAGTGGAGGGCCAGCGAGATCGCATCCACCGTTGATCTGTTGTGGTGGTAAGCGAACTGCAGTGGGTCCAGGTTTTTGTCGAGGTAGGAGTTGATTTGCTCCATGATCAGCCTCTCAAAGCACTTCATCACCACCGGCGTTAGTGCCACTGGTCGATAGTCATTGAGGCACGTCACCTTACTCTTCTTGGGCACCGGTATAATTGATGCCCTTTTAAAGCAGGTGGGGACCTCAGACCTCAGAAGTGAGAGGTTGAAAATGTCCGTAAAAACTCCTGCCAGTTGGTCCTCACAGGTTTTTACAAGTGTTGGAGGGAACTCAATCGACCGGCCAAATGGCACGGGAACAAAAACCTGGCTCTCAACGTCAGTAAGTCCAAGGAACTGATTATAGACTTTGGAAGAGGAAGGAAGTGGATCCACAAACCTGTCTTCATCGATGGGACAGTGATGGAGAGGGTCAACAACTTCAAGTTCCTGGGCGTGCATATCTCTGAAGATCTATCCTGGACCCAGCACATTGATGCAATCATAAAGAAAGCCTACCAATGCCTCTACTTCCATAGTAGGTGATTTGGTTTGTCAACAAATACGCTTGAACTTCTATGGGTATACAGTAGGGGGCATAGTGACTGGCTGCATCACGGCTTGGTTCAGCAACTTGTACACCCAGGAATGAAGAAGGCAGCCAGCATTATCAGAGACCCACACCACCCTGGCCACGCTCTCATTTCATTGCTCCTATTGAGAGATATAGGAGCCTGAAAACTGTAATGTGTGGTCTACACCACAACCTCCAAATAGGCTCCGAACTACATAGACTTGGGGGAGTTATTGTTTGTTTATTTGTCTGTTTGTGTATTATTATATATATATATATATATTTTTTTTACAGAGTATTAGGTTCACCTATCTGTTGTGCTGCTGCCAGTAAAGAATGTCATTGTTCCATTTTGGGGCAAATGACAATAAAATACTCTTGACTCTCACCTTAAACATATAACCTCTGGTTCTTGATTCTCCTTCTCTGGGTGATTGTGCATTTTTCCTATCTAATCCCCTCATGATTGTATACACCTCTATAAAGTCATCCCTCATCCTCGAGAGACTAAAGTTCTAGCCTGCCCAACCTCTCCCTTTAGCTCAGGCCCTCAAGTCCTTGCAACATCCTCATAAATCTCTCTACAACACCTCACACTTATCTGTATTAAACTCCAGTAACCATTCCTCAGCCCACCTGCATAATTGATCAAGATGCTGACATCTAGACAATCTTCTTCACTATCTACAATATCACCCACTTTTGTGTCATCCACTGTATAAACCTGCTAATCATGCCTTGTACATTCTCATCCAAATCATTGATCGAAACCACAAACAACAATGGGCCCAGCACTGATCCTGGAGGCACACCACTAGTCACAGGCTTCCAGTCGGGAAAACAACCTTCCACCATCACCTTCTGCTTCCTTCCATGAGGCAATTTTTTCTGGAGTCGGCTAGCCCTCCCTGGATCCCATGCAAACTTCCAGAGCAACCTACTTCATAACAAGAGGGTTTCAGTATAGGAGTCGAGAGGTTATTCTGCAGTTTTATAGGGCTCTGGTAAGACCACATCTAGAGTATTGTGTACAGTTTTGGTCTCCCAATTTGAGGAAGGACATCCTTGTGATTGAGGCAGTGCATCGTAGGTTCACTAGATTTATCCCTGGGATGGTGGGACTGTCATATGAGGAAAGATTGAAAAGACTAGGCTTGTATTCACTGGAGTTTAGAAGGATGAGGGAGGATCTTATAGAAACATATACAATTATAAAAGGACTGGACAAGCTAGAAGCAGGAAAAATGTTCCCAATGATGAGAGGGATAGACAGAGTTGATGTGGACAGGCTTTTCCCTTTGAGAATAGGGAAGATTCAAACAAGAGGACATGACTTCAGAATTAAGGGACAGAAGTTTAGGGGTAACATGAGGGGCAACTTCTTTACTCAGAGAGTGGTAGTGGTGTGGAATGAGCTTCCAGTTGAAGTGGTGGAGGCAGGTTCGTTGGTATCATTTAAAAATAAATTGGATAGGCATATGGATGAGAAGGGAATGGAGGGTTATGGTATGAGTGCAGGCAGGTGGGACTAAGGGGAAAAAAAGTTGTTCGGCACGGACTTGTAGGGTCGAGATGGCCTGTTTCCGTGCTGTAATTGTTATATGGTTATATGGTTAATGTTGGGCGAGTCCAGAAAAGGGGCCACAGTCTTAGAATAAAGGCGAGGCCATTTAAGACTGAGGTGAGAAAAAAACTTTTTCAACCACAGAGTTGTGAATTTATGGAATTCCCTGCCACAGAGGGCAGTGGAGGCCAAATCACTGGATGGATTTAAGAGAGAGTTAAATAGAGCTCTAGGGGCTAGTGGAATCAAGGGATATGGGGAGAAGGCAGGCACGGGTTATTGATTGGGGATGATCAACCATGATCACAATGAATGGCGGTGCTAGCTCGAAGGGCCGAATGGTCTCTTCCTGCACCTATTTTCTCTTTATCTACGTATCTATGTGGAATCTTATCAAATGTCTTACTGAAATCCATATAGAGAACGTATACAGTTTTTGCCCTCATGAACCTTTTTAGTTACTTCCTCAAAAAAGTCAATCATATTTATAAGACATGCTGGTCACTGTTCTGCGGTTCCCAGGCTTTTCCTTGCAACCCTTCTTAAATACAGGCACAACATTAACCACCCTCCAGTTTTCTGGCACCTCACCTGCATCTAATGATGATTCATGTTTCTCAGTCAGGGCGCCTGCAATTCTTTCTCCAGCTTCCCACAGTGTCCTCAGTTATATCTGATCTGACTCGGGAGATGTATCCACTTTCACATGCCTTATGATGTTCAGCGCCCTTCAGCTGTAATACTGACTGACTGTCCTCAAGACACTTGCATTTCCTCAGACTTCACATCTTTCTCCATAATAAACAGAGGAGAAATATCGATGAAGGATCTTGCCCACCTCCTTCAGCTCCACAGAAATGTCCGCTGTGGTTTGCAGGGGGGCCTATTCTCTCTCTAGTTACCAGCTTTTCCTTAATGTACATAAAATCTCATTGGGTTTCCCTTAATATTATCTGCCAGAGCTATCTCCTGCCCCCTTTTTGCTCTTCTGATTTTCTTCTTATGCTCCACAGTTGAATTGGATTGAATACTTTATTGTCACATGTGACAAGTCACAGTGGTATTCTTTACTTGCATACCCAAGGTATACAAATAGTCGCCCATAAAAGGCGCTCACAAAGTACCCCTGCACCAGGTTCCCCTTTGTTCTTCCCCCCTTCCCCACCCTCACGGTGGTCCCCCCCACGCCGGGTCATGCTTTGTTCGTTCCCTCGGCAGCGGTGTCCTCATTTCCACATTCCTCGTCCCTCGGTCAGCTCCATCATCGACTGCCACACCAACCTCTCCACTTTGCTGTGGGCTCCATAGACCCAGGCTCCGTCGGCCATGGGGTTCCTTGACCGACAAGGCTCCATCTCCGGCCCGCAAAGCCAGGGCTCCAACCCAGTTCTCCGAGGATACACTTGATCCCAGTTTGTTATGCCTGTCCCATGCTTCCTTCCTTATCCTGATCGGAGCCTCAATTTCTCTCATCACCTTAGCTTCCTTACTCCCACCTGCTTGGCCCATCATTCTAACAGGAACATGTATGCTTTGAACACTTGTTACCACACTTTTAAAAAACTTCTCACTTAAGGGATGTTCCTTTGCCAGTAAACAACCCACTCTAATCAATTTAACCAAGTAGCTGTTGTAGGGCTTGCATGCCATCACTTCCTTGAAATCAAGTGGTAGTTCAAATGATAGCGATGCATCGCTCCCGAACGCGTTTCAATTGGGAGAACACTGACGTGCCGTCTCAGGCCACCATAGCCCCCTGAAGGTATTGCAATCTCAGTCATCGAGGCCGACATCAGAGGATCCTTCAGGAGGGTGAACGGTCGGAAAGCATCTGGACATGATACTGTAGCTAGTCATGTTCTCAAAACCTGCGCTGACCAACTGGCTGGAGTTTTTGCGGACATCTTCAACCTCTCAATACTGAAGTCTGAGGTTTCCACCTGCTTTAAAAGGGCATCAATAATACCAGTAACCAAGCAGAAGAAGATGACATGCCTCAATAACTACCGACCAGTGGCACTAACGTCTGTGGTGCAGAAGTGCTTTGAAAGCTTGGTGATGAAGCATAACAAATCCGACTGCAGCAAGAAACTGGACCGCTATAATTTGTGTAGGAAGGAACTGCAGATGCTGGTTTAAACGAAGATAGACATAAAATAAAACACTCTTGGCTCTTGAAAATGCTGGAGTAACTTAGCAGGACAGGCAGCATCTCTGACGTTCCGGGTCGAGAGCGTTCTTCAGACTGAGGGTCAGGGGAGGAGGAGGAGGAGATACAGAGATAAAGAAGTGTAAGGTATGAGAACACTACAATTTGCCTACTCCCACAATAGGTCAATGGCGAATGCGATCTCACTGGCTTTCCACTCTGCGATGGACCATTTTTGGACAATAAAAGCGCATATGTCAGGCTATTGTTCATGTCAGGTTAACCTATCTCTCAATGTTAGTTAAATGTTGCAATGGAATGGATTGTTGACTTTAGAAGAGGGTGGCTGCGATCCACAAACCTGACTTCATTGGTGGAGAGAGTCAACAACGTCAAGTTCTCTGATGATCTGTTCTTGGATGATCAGCCATGATCACATTGAATGGCGGTGCTGGCTCGAAGGGCTGAATGACATACTCCTGCAGCTATTGTCTATTGCATATTGACCCAGCACATTGATGCATTCATAAAGAGCCCATCAATGCCTCCACTTCCTTAGAACATTGAGGAGATTCTGGATATCAGTAAATACTCTCTTGAACTTCTACAGGTAGACAGTATATTGACTGGTTCGGCAACCCGAACACCCAGGAATGAAGGAGATTATAAAAAGTGGTGAACACTGCCCAATCCATCATGGGTACTAAGTTCACCACTATCAAAGGGATCTATAGAAGGCGGCCAGCATCACTAAGGATACACACATCACCCTGGCCATTTCACTCTGCCCATTGGGAAGCAGGTATAGGAGTATGAAAATTGTAAAGTCCAGGTTCAGGAACAGCTTCTTCCCAATGACCAACATTGTTTATTTATTGGGTATATGTGGTCTATGGTCTATAGACACATTGATAGCAACCCAAGGTCACGATGATCCATCGGCTTTAGAGGGCAGCGTGGGGGAGGCTCGAGTCACGGGGTCGTTATCTGAGTTGTTATTTAAGGCCGGGCAACGCTAGTGTCAGCTGAGGAGTAGGGAGCTGCATGCAGAAGAATAAACACATCTAGAGCACGCACTTGTGTCCGACTAGTTTTTGGCTGGATTCCTGCCAGTCCCCGCCACAGGCTATTGAATTCTACGAACTACAACTAAACTCTGAACTGCCTTGGTTACATTAGGTACTTTGGGGATTTTTTTTTTTGCACTAAACGGAGTTTTTAATTCATTGTACTTTTTATATCTTTATTTTTTAAATATTATCTATTGAGCACTGTGTTTACAAACCTGATGTGCTGCTGCAAGTAAGAATTTAATTTTTCTGTTTCGGTACATATGACAATAAAACACTCTCCATTCTTGACTGCGCAACATCTAACACCTATGTACCTCCCACCATTTTCTACCCATCCACAATCCTAATTCTACTTGCACAGTGGATCACTCCAGACCACCTCTTGCACTATATGGACTTGTTTCCCAATTTAGTTTTGTTTTTGTATTATATTTTGCACTAATGTCTCATTTTTGGAACTGTCTTGATTTCTACACAGGCCTTTTTCTTTTCACTGTCTTGTAGATTTGCTGCATAATTTATACATAATTAATGTTTTTTATGTGTTTATGCTTCTGATGTAAGATTTTCATTGTGTTTGTTTCTGTACCAAGATTTTCATTGTACCAGTGCATTTGGCAATAAATTAGACCTGACTGCAGAAACTGTCCCCTTTATTCAGCTTATGAGCTCCACCCAGAGCTGCAAGTTTTGACACCGTCCCATCTCTCTATATCCACAATCTATTTCTTGCACACTTAACACTAATCAATGGTAACCAAAGCAAATTAGTCTCTCGTCACTCACTTACATATGCTTATAAAATAATGTGTAGGAAGGAACTGCAGATGCTGGTTTAAACTGAAGAAAAACACAAAAAGCTGGTGTAACTCAACGAGACAGCATCTCTGAAGAAAAAGAATAGGTGACGTTTCGGGTCATAGAAACATAGAAAAATAGGTGCAGCAGTCGGCCATTTAGCCCTTCGAGCCAGCAACAACATTCATTATGATCATGGCTAATCATGTAAAATCAGTAGCCCCTTCTTGCTTTTTCACCCATAATCCCTTGATTCCTTTTGCCCTAAGAGCTAAATCTAACTCTCTCTTGAAAACATCCAATGAATTGGCCTCCACTGCCTTCTGTGGCAGAGAATTCCACAGATTTACAACTTTCTGGGTGAAAAAGCATTGCCTCATCTTAGTCCTAAATGGCCTACCCCTTATTCTTAAACTGTGACCCTTCTTCAGAAAATAATGTTTGTTGATCCTGCAAGAAATGTCAGCCAATGACCCACTTTAAGAACTATGTGAGGCTGCTCTCAAAGCTACAGCAGCTCACCTGCATATTGAAAGGAGGCCCAGTCCAGACCTGACTTGAGTTGCCAGGTCCACACCCATCACTCGGTGAGGTTTTGGGTTTCTTACCTGGCACCCAAACTTATTTGGGGCATCATTCCTAGTATAATTTTGTTTTCCACCCGGCCAACTTTGAGTTACTATGCTTCATGATTTGCATAGTGGTGCAGCGGTATAGTTGCTGGCTTACAGTGCCTGAGACCCGGGTTCGATCCCGACTATGGGTGCTGTCTGTACGGAGTTTGTATGCTCTTCCCATGGCTAGCGTGGGTTTTCCCCGGGATCTCCGGTTTCCTCCCACACTCCAAATTAATTGGCTTGGTATAAATGTAAATTATTTCTTGTGTGTGCAGGATAGTATTAGTGTGCGGGGATCGCTAGTCAGCATGAACTCGGTGCGCCAAAGGGCCTGTTTCCACACTGTATCTCTAAACTAAACTAAAATTCATGACTGTCTGGCTGTATTTCAGGAGTTCTCGTGCATTCAGCTGCTGGACATTGTAGCTCCTTTCTGTGAGCTCGATCGGACAGATTACATCATGGAATGCCAGCAGGACTTGTCCCAGTGCTTGGTGCGAGGAGACTGGAATTGTGCTTGTGCTACCCTTTCTCAGTTCTCACGCCAGTGTTCCAGGGCCCTGCAGCCGGTCAGCAATTGGAGGAATAGCACATTTTGCCGTAAGTACAATTCATACAATAGTAGAATTGTCTAACACTGAAATAGACCATTCGGCCCAACCCATCCACAACGACCAGTGGGCACCCTTCCACATTAACTCCTTCACTCAGCGCTTGGTCCATAGTCCATGACTCTCTTTGTTCAAGCTGATCAAGACACTTCTTAAGTGCTGTTAGTGGTCTCTTAGGCAGTGTATTCCAAGTACTTACCCCCTTCTCAAAAGTTAAAGGACCCTCTTAAATTGCCTCAGAATCTCTTTCCCTTTACCTTAAACCTACGCCCTGCTTCTGACATGGGGGAGAACTTTCCTGCAGCCTCCTCTATCTTTAGCCCTCGTCATTTTATATCCTTCAATCATGCCTCATCCTTGCCTCACTTGCTCCAGGGATAACAGACTCACCTCTCCATACATAATTAAACTGCTCCATTCCAGGGATGCACTCTCATGAGCATCATCACATCCTTCCCGTTCCTTGGTGACCAGAACTGCACACGGTACTCCAGATGAGATCTGACCAAAGCTTTAAAAAGTTAGAGTACAACCTCCCCATGTCTGCATTTGATGCCAAACTCATGAAGCCCAGTGGCTCATATAATTGAGATATGAGTTACTTCTGTATTCCATGGTTATGTAATTGATGTGGTTATGTGTTCATTATTATTGTAGCTTCATCATGTAGTGCATGCAGGTTGAACTATTTGGGCAATCTTATCATACATAATAAATTCATATCCTTAGTTTTGCAACTAATAATTATATTAAAAATCTACCTTCAATTCATCCATAATCCCTGTAGATGTAGAATGTAAAACAATTTCCTGTCAAGCGGCCCTGCATTAAATGTGACCTCGCCCCCATTGCCTTTCTCATTGGTGTGAGACATTTTTTCTCCTTTCCTTCACAATCATGTTCCCCACTCCCCTAAATGCTCTGGTAGCTGGGCTGAATATTCTCGGTTGGAGGTTCTGTAAAGAGGATTATTTATACAGACCCGAGAAATATGCCATATGGATGAAACATACCTAACGCTGACAGGTCATTGGGTGATATGTGATAGGAGCTGAATTAGGCCATTTGGCTCATCAAGTCTGCTCCGCCATTCAATCATGGCTGATCTATCTCTCTTGCCTAACCCCATTCTCCTGCCTTCTCCCCATAACCACTGACACACGTACAAATCAAGAACCCAAGCAGTCTTTCCAGGTGAGGCAGAGGTTCACCTGCACCTCCTCCAACCTCATCTATTGCATCCGCTGCTCTAGGTGTCAACTGCTCTACATCGGTGAGACCAAGCACAGGCTTGGCGATCGCTTCGCCCAACATTTCCGCTCGGTTTGCACTAACCAACCTGATCTCCCGGTGGCTCAGCACTTCGACTACCCCTCCCATTCCGAATCTGACCTTTCCGTCCTGTGCCTCCTCCATGGCCAGAGTGAGTCCCACTGCAAATTGGAGGAGCAGCCCCTCATATTTTGCTTGGGTAGTTTACACCCCAGCGGTGTGAAAATTGACTTCTCCAATTTCAGGTAGTCCTTGCTTTCTCCCTCCTTCCCTTCCCCTTCCCAGCTCCCCCACAGCCTGCTGGGACATTGTATTCCAATATCAACAAATTGATAAGGCGTCAACATAACACAGAAATTTCAATCCCCAAATATGAGAATATTAACCTGGATTTAAACAGTGAATTGGTTGGAAGGCAAAAGCCTATAGAAGAACTCAGAGGATGTTGTATTGTGTCAAATGTTTCTGCTGATCATGAGAAAATGTCATACTCAACGTTACTTGACACTTATTACACGACTCTATTGTTTATTTTCTCTATTTTAGCTATAGCTGACTGTCCCGCGAACCAGGTTTACCAGGAATGTGGATCACCCTGCTTATCTACCTGCTTAAACCCACAGTTCACTTGTGACAGTTATTGCAAACCTGGCTGCTTCTGCCCAGAAGGTAAGATTATTGTCTGGAACCAAAAAAGGAGATTAGTTGAAGGCACTCACTGGGTCAGGCAGCATCTGTGGAGGAAATGGACAGACAACGTTTGAGGTTCAGACCTTCCCTCTGGACTGAATTACATTTTAACATTATCTTCAGAAAGTTGCGGGAATAGGCTTTTTTTTATCTAGACCATGCATGAAAATAGTGTGCAGGAAGGAACCGCAGATGCTGGTTTACCGAAGATAGGCACAAAATACTGGAGTAACTCAACGGGGCAGGTAGCATCTCTGGATAGAAGGAATGGGTGATGTTTCCAGTCGAGACCCTTCTTCAAACTGAACGTCAGGGGAGAGGGAGATAGACAGATGTGGAAGGGTAAGGTGTGAAAAAGAGAAATCAAAGAGATCGAAAATCAAGAAAAATGTAGAATAGATCATTGTTAGCTAGGAGAAGTTAACAACGAAGCATACAGATGTAAAATTTAATCAGGAGACCATTCAGCCTGGTCGGAGAACTCGGATGGGTGAGAGAGAGGGCATGCAAGGAGTACTTGAAGTTGGAGGTCAATATTCATACCGCTGGGTTGTAAGCAGCCCAAGCTAAATATGAGGTGCTGTTCCTCCAATTTGCTTGGGCCTCACTCTGACAGAGGAGGAGGCCCAGGACAGAAATATGATTTTCGACCCAGGACAAAAAAGCCAGTATGGCAATGGGAGTACAGGAAATTATTCGTCACATGCATCTGTGATTGTAACTACAAGCAATGGAGTCATTATGCCTCTGAAGAATTTAACTTGTTTTTGTTGTAATCTAATTTGCACTGATATTTGTCCAGCTGTTTAGTGGATAAGGTCCCAGCTGTGCTGAAATAAAGCAAGTGTGGTGGGGTAGTATTGCCTCTGTGCACCTACATTGAAGGGAAGCTTTTAGTCCCTGCGCTGTTCTGTCTGCTCCTGAGAACTGAAGTGCGGAGTCAGAGGCCAAGGAGCAGAGAGCGACAGTGACTGTGACATCCCTCGACAAAGCAGTCCAGGCACTTGGTTGAGGTCACAGATCGCACTTGTGACAAAGAATGCAGTTGGATTATTAGCTCCTGACGAAATGTGTATAAAGTAACTGCAGATGCTGGTTTACTCCAAAGATAGACGCAAATGCTGGAGTAACTCAGCGGGACAGGCAGCAACTCTGGAGAGAAGGAATGCCTAAAGAAGGGTCTTGACCTGAAACGTCACCCATTCGTTCAATCCAGAGATTCTGCCTGTCCTGCAGAATTTCTCCAGCATTTTGTGTCTATCTTTCTCATTAGCCCCTGAAGGAGCTTGGCTTCAGAGAGCATGTGTAAATTATAGTTTTCATATCTGGGTGGTTGAAAACCTCACTGCTAGTCAATGCACTCTGCAAACATCAATGGGGGAACCCTGTGCTGCAAAATATGTGCTACAGTATTCAGTGAGCATTCAAAACTCACTGAAAAATGAAATAGGTTTCCCAGTTCTTCCTAATAAAAAAATGTCCACAACATTTCTCTACGCTAAGGCAACAACATTTTCAGTGGCATTTAGTTTGGAGTCATCTGAATAATTTTCTAATTCATTGTATCGGATGTCTAGCGTTGGCTTTGATGTAAATGAGTCAGCCTCCAACCATGACTTTTTAATTTATCTATTGTCATCGGCTTCCAATGTTATAGGCACGAGGAAATGCAGATGCTGGAATCTAGCAGAGAACACAAAGTGCTGGAGTAACTCAGCGGGGATCAGGCAGTATATCGGGAGGACATAGATAGGCGAAATTCCAAGTCGGGACTCTTCTTGTTAACTCAGTTCCTCTCTCCATAAATGTCAGATGACCTGCTGTGTATCTTCTATACACACAAGGAACTGCAGGTTCTGGTTTACAAAGAAAGACACAAAATGTCGGAGTAACTCAGCAGGTCAGGCAACATCTCTGGAGAACATGGATCGGGGACGTTTCTGGTCGGGACCCTTCTTCAGTCTGAAAAAGGGTCCAAACCCGGAACGCCACCTATCCATGTTCTCCAGAGATGCTGTCTGAGCCACCGAGTTGTTCTAGCATATTGAGTATCTCCTCTATTCAATTTTATTTCAGATTTCCACCAATTGCTGTATTTTCAACATTGGTGTTCACTCACCTCTAATCCCATTTATTTCCCTCTATATATACCTCCTACAGGCATCAGCTACCATTAACACCCCTTTCTTCACGGACACCACCACTATGTTTCTCATTCAGTCTCTCTTGGTCAATATAACAGATACGTAAATAATGAATGGGGAGTTCTCTATTTTGTCCCGTGGGCATACTGCATATTTATCTCAGTCATTTCATTTGCCTTGGCATCATCTTGGGAATAGAGATCCAAATTAATCTCAAGTCTGAATTATGAGTGTAATTTTTATTTAACCTTTCCATTAAGCACAGTGCAAAGTAGCAATGTCAATTTTTGGCCTGTCGCCTTAACTCAAATTATTGCACAGAGAAATAAAGTAAAGAAATTAAAAATACAATGACGAATCCTATGTAATTATTGTGCTTAATTTGCTGCAGGAACTGTTCTTGATTACATTACCTCCAAATATACATGCATACCTCGAAATCAGTGCCCCTGTGTTCAAAATGGGAAGATATATGCCCCTGGAGAAAAAAAGGATACCTTGTGTTCTTCCTGGTAAATCAAAATTTTACTGCATATATTTTGTAAATGTTTTGCCTTCAAATCAATGAATAATCTCCTTGTTATAATGCATGTTGTTGATCCATAAGATCCTCTATATCCCAATTTTTGTCTGCAAAATACATTTACTGAAAGAAAATCTATATATTTTCTAATTTTGAATTAATAACATGTCTCATAACTTTGTCATCTATTTGTGTCTATCCAACTAAATATTTAAAATATTCCTACTTGATCTAATTTAATTCCTGCAATAAAATGTTTGTATTCAGTCATCATTTACCCAGGGATCAGTTCCTTTGGCAATTGTCGTACTACACTTTCAAAATATTGGCCAATTTGTACATTGTCCAAATCAGTGTACAGCAAAGTCCAAATCCCAGGATTAAGCAAAGTATTCAGAAATGGTCTCCGAATAACTAGATTGGTTCTCCTTTAATATAGGAAATAAAGCAATTTGCATCTCCAAAATAACATCATTTAAAAATTCAAATGAAGTACAAATGTTGCAAAGTCTTGATTGAATACAAGATTAGATGTATCTATTTTTGTTTTCTAATCTATGGTCAACTTTGGGAAAATACTGGACCCAATTTTCTCAAACTTTTTCAAGACATTTTCAGTGACTTTGTCTTGAATTCACAGCACCTGTGTTGGCGCTCAGTGGGACTGCTCTGACATTCAATGTCCTGGAACCTGTTCAGTTGAAGGAGGCTCATTTGTGACCACATTTGATGAAAGCACATACCGATTTCATGGGGACTGTCAGTATTTACTTGTTGGGGTAAGTTGACATCTGTCGAGAGAAATTGCTGAAATTCTGCTGAATTTGAAAAGTATTTATCATTAAGGTGGCCTGAAACCTTTTCTTGTAAGAATCTTTATTGAGCAAAGGTGCTCTGCAAAATCATATCCATTATCTGAACCATTCCTTAGTTCTGTTAATTTAGTATTGTGACCTAGACATTGGAAGAGTGAAGACTCAAGAACTTCTTCTTCTTCTTGAGTATGGCGTGCACAGCCTAAAGTTGTAGGACAACTTGTTCTATTTGATCTTATTTGATTGTGCACGCCAGGTTGATTTCATTCGTCGAAACAGGGCGAACCACGTGAAGGTTGCAATCTTCCATCCCACATGCAACTGGAAATGCTGGAATCAGGAATCTGCTGGGGGAACTCAGCAGGTCAAGAAGCATCTGTGGAAGCGGCAGGAAGGGAAGTGGGTTGAGTACTCAGTCCTCGTTATTGATGTGGTTTGAGGAATGAGCTAAATGAAAGGACCACATTTTAAAATGTGCAAGTGCTAATAGTTTGCGGTGTGCGCCAATTTCAGATTGTACTATCAAAGCTTGGTTGCCTTATTTCAGGCACAATCAAGTCATTCAGCTCGAGAATAAAGCACAGTTGTTTATTTAAGGTGATGTGGTGCCTGACGTCTTTGCCAAGCAGCAGTGAAGCATTGAGGAAGGGCTCAGTGATTGTTCAGGTAACTGGAATAGGTGGCAAAGCTGCACTGAAAGCCAGTCGTCGAACAGCATGGGTAGGAAAGTTGCCGAATTGAAGTCTTCTCGGATAACATCAGTTGGATATACCTAAAGTTGTCTGACGGAAATGTGTCAGTGTGGTTTTGTACGTGGAAGATTGTGTCTTATGAATCTGGTTGAGATTTGCGACGATGTGACCATAAAGATTGGTGAGGGCCGAGCTGTGGATGTGTGCATGGGTTTCTGCAAAGCGTTTGACAAGGTTCCGCATGGTAGACTGTCTGGAAGGTCAGATCACATTGGATCCAAGGAGAGATAGCTGAATGGATAGAAAATTGCCTTCATGGAAGGAAGCAGATGGTGGAAGATTGCTTTTCAGACTAGAGGCCCGTGACTAGTAGTGTTGCTCAGGGTTCGGTGATGGGCCCGTCATCTATATCAACAATTTGGATGAGAACATACAAGGCATAATTAGCAAATTTATCACTGACACTCAAGTGGGTGGTAATGTAGATAGTGGAAATGGTTGTCAAAAATTGTAGCAGGATCTTGATCGGTTGGACAAATGCAAGGTGTTGCATTTTGGGATGTCTAACAAGGGCAGGAACTACAGGAATTGCGAAGCTCTGGGAGTTGTGGAGCAGAGGGATCCAGGAGCGCAGGTACATAGCTCCTTGAAAGTGGAATCACTGGTTTATAGGGTGGTCAAAAAGACTTTCAGCACATTGGCATTCATCAGCAAGAATGTTGAGTATAGAAGTTGGGAGATCATGTTACAGGAGATCATGAGATCAGACATTGGTGAGGACACATTTGGAGTATCGTGTTCACATTTGGTTACCATGCTATAGGATGGATGTTGTCAGGGTGGAAAGGGGGCAGAGATTTACGTGGATGGTGCCCGGACTAACATTTCTAGAGGGTCTGCAGAAGCACATTATTCAGTATCCGTGTGTTGTGCCAGGAGTCCATCTTGTTGGGTGCTGGGAGCCCAGGGAGCCTCGGTTAGAGACAGCTGGGGTCCCGGGAAACGAACACAGCATGTGGGATTTCATGATCTTTCCTGGAGTCCTTCATTCTTTGTGTACTTCTTGTCACTCTCTGCACTTTTCTCTTTCTCTGTCACACAGATGCTAGTAATGAATGTTTATTTTATATTCTCTCTCACACTCTCTCTCACACTTTTTCTCTCTCTGAAATACACATAACACAATGAAGATATTTCGCCCAGAAGGTCAGTTTAAGTAGGGAAAATGCTATAGTCAAGTTTGAACAGTCTCTCTGTCATGAATCACTGTTTTCTTCCTGCAGAGCAATAAGATACCCAACCATGGCACCATAGAGGCAGCATTTGAACAATGTGGCAGCACATACACAGAAACACGTTTGTCAAGTGTCATCTATGCAACGCACGAGGTAAGTGCGGAAGCCAAGTCTGCAGTGTTGTTTAAATAAAAATAGATGATAGCAAGGTCTGTTAAGAGCAGTGATATTTTCCAACCGAGGCAGAGATATGCTAATAGGTACGTGTATCCAACAATATCTTAGGGCAGCACAGAGGCGCAGCTTGTAGAGTTGCTGCCTCACAGCGCCGGAGACCCAGGTTCGATCCTGACCTCGGTGTTGGCTGTGTAGTTTGTACGTCCTCAATGTGACTGCTTGGGTTTCCTCGGGTGCTCAGGTCTCATCCCACATCCGAGAGACACGCGGGTCTTAATCAAGGCTCCTGACATTCTCCGCAGTCCTCCTTCGCTACTTTGAACCAGACTCCCAGGAAACAATGCACATGTTTCATCTCTTCAAGGGGGCTTTGAGCACATCCTTGAATCTCTTCCTCTGTCTTCCCTGTAACATCCTCCAGTGACAGAGGGGGGTGTGGAGTATCTGCTTCAGGAGTCTAGTGAACAGTAAACAAGATTCAAAGACTCTGTTATAGCATCCCAGAAGAGTTTCAAAGTTGACATACACCACTGGGATCAACAAACATCGGATTGTCCTATTTGGTGGATGGACATAAAATGCAGTGCTCACTCATATGAGGAAGCTGGACTGGAGGAAGCCAAGCAGAATAAACAATCTCGAACAGCAAGAATACCAGTGCTACAACATCCCTATGCCTCTGTCACCTGCATGGAAGGAACATTTGAGACCTGATCGGTCTAAGCAGATGCTTCATACATATTGCAACACTATAGAACAATTGTCATAGTCTTACTCAAAAACGAGTGCAAACAACAACAGAGATGTGGCTGCCTCACAGCGTTGATCAAGTAGCTGCAATGTACATATCCATGTGCTAATCCCAAAGTCTCCTGAATGTCCCTATTGTATCTGGTTCCACCCCCACCCCTGGCAGCGCATTCCAGGCACCAACTGCACTGCATTTAAAAAGATCGTGCTCTGCATAACTCCTTTCAAATTTGCCCCTCACCTTAAATCTCTGCCCTCTAGTCTTTTACATCTTCACCATTGGAAAAAAAATTGACTGTATAACCTATCTATCTCTTATAATCTTATATACTTCCATCAGGTCTCCCCTCAGCCTCAGATGCTCCAGAGATAACTAATTCCAGTGAATAAATGTTGTTTTTCAGGTGTAATCTATGTGCAATCTCCGTGCAGTTTGCACATTCTCCTTGGGACAGTGTGGATTTCACTACATGCCTAGGTTTGCTCCCACATCCCAACAACTTACTGGAAGGTTAATTGCCCACTATATGTGGGAAAAGTGGAGCTGATGGGCATGCGAGGGAGAGAGAGTAAATTGTAGGGAAATTGCAGGAAAAGAAGAGTGAAATTGGTGGGATTACCGCCCGGAATGTGCTGGGATACAAATATTATTCTTTGTATCACCGTAAGAATATTGAATGATAGTCCTCTCTAGGGCTAAATAACCACTCCGGCTCCTTTAGTGAGGATGGCACTCCTCATAAACACATCTTGCTCCTTCTGCGAATGAACACACGAATCCTGTTGCATTGCAGAGACTGCCCACAATACGCGTCCTGTCTCAACAGTCCCACAGTGTCCCCAATGACCCTGTGGTTTGCCATACACCGAAGCAATAAATTATCATTCTTAATTGTGTACCATTTCCTGCAATGTCATTGTTTTGAACCAATGTTGAAAAACTACTTTTATTCATCAAACCAAATTCTGTTTTACAGACCAAGATAGTTTTCACAAAGAGTAGCAAGATAGAAGTCAATAATCAATTCAAAGACTTACCATTTCGAGCAGGTAAGACAAAAATCGATGACAGGGACCTGGATTTATGGTAATTCTGCCGTTTAAATGTGAACATTGCCTGAGTTTGTTCTTTTTATTTTTGGGAGAATGAGACCTCACACCCAGACTGATAATTCTGCTCATGTGTTTGCAAAAGCAAACTGGTGCTCCAATTCCAGCTAACTACTTGATGCTTTTGAATAACCAAATCTGGGTATTCATGAGACCGTGTAGGCTGCTAGTCAAGGCACTTGTGGCCATTTGAACATTGAAGATTAACATCTATGGATTATCAGATGGTTTCTGTCCATAAGAATCAAAGTATATTAGATAATGAGAGGCAGATTAGGTAGTCAGAATCCTTTTTCTCACCAAAAACAAGGTTTGTGAGATTTAAAAGGGATTCAACGGGTAGAATGTTTGATCTGGAACGTGCTGCCAGAGAACACAATGAGTAGGAAAGAACTGCAGATGCTGATTTAAATCAAAGGTAGACACAAAATGCTGGAGTTAATCAATGGGTCAGGCAGCATCTCTGGAGATTTCAAAGTAGACATACCTAGAGGAGATTTTGCAGTGGAGCGGACAAAATCTGTAGGAAAACACTGCAGATGCTTGTTTAAATCGAAGGTAGACACAAAATGCTGGAGTAACTCAGTGGAGAAGGTGGTAGAGTCAGATACAATCACTGGGCTTAAGAGGCATTTGGACAGATATTGGCATAGAGAGATGTTGTTCTATTGCAAGTAAATGGGTTTAATGTAGTTGGGCAAGGTAGTCAGCATGGTGTGGTCGGCTGAAGTGCTGCACAGCTCTGACTCTAATAGTTCCTTCCGCTTTGTGACATTATCAGACTTACTTAGCCTCCACAGCTACATCTTTGATTTTCATTAACATCCCATTTTCTTCTATTTTCTTGAGACAGTGCATCATTCTAATTTTAATGTTTTCACATGGAATGTATGACTCCATCCCCCAGCAAGTTCCTGCCTGTGTTTATATTTAACTAAATCTCAGCTATTTTCAGTCAGTCTCCTACCCTGTCCCACAGATTCCTAACTGGATTCAGGTTAAGTGCGTCAAGGACATTTGCCTCTGTGACGGTGGGGGCAGGTTGTTAATTCCCAACTCTTGCCAGACTAAAGAGCTTCCCTGAATTGTTGGTGACTTTCCCAACACATGGAATGCAGTGTGGAAAAATGTGAGATCTTCACTTTGCTGGAAGTAACAGGCAGAGTAGTTTTAACTGTAAGATTAATGTGTAAATGTGCTATTGTTCTGAGGGATCCCGTGAGTCCTTGTGCCCAGATCAATGAATGTTAAGGGCGGGCGTCATTTGCGTCATTGCAGGCAAAGATCGCTATAGGATCTTTGATTGCAGGTGGTGCGCAAAGATTTTGTGAATACCAAAATCCTGCGGCGTTGCGTGTGACCGCACGTCACTGCCTACATCATCACGCACCATGCGCGTGTAATGCACACCATCATGTGCGTGTCACAACGTGCGCGCGTGCGTCGTGACGCGTAAATTATGTCGCGTAAATGACACGCAAATGACGCCCAAGTGGGACAGGCCCTTTAAACTCCAGCATCAGCAAATAATCCGAAAAGAAAGTTGGACTTTACAGCAAGAGATGATGGCAGGAGCAGGATTGCTCCAAGTGTAGAGGACAGTGGCACATCTATAACCTGGAGCATTATTCGGTTTGATTGCTTTCTGTCCTCCCTATTGGAGTGCTATCTGTTCTCCCTACCTGAGGAGGATATACATGTGGTAGTGGGAGTGCAGCTAACTATTCTCCTAGCTGATGCCTGGGATGACAGACTGGTTATATGAGGAGAGACTGAGCAAACTGGACTGATACTCCTGAGAGTTTAGAAGAATGCGAGATTTGATTGAAATGTAGGCAGAATTTGAGGGTGGGTGCATGTACAGTAACATCCTGAAAGTGAGTAGGGAGAGTGGTAAAGAAGGTGTATGGAATGCCTGCATTCATCAGTAGGGGCATTGAGCATAAGAGTCGGGAAGTCATGATGTCATGGGTAGGAAAAGGGAAGTGGTCCTGAATATTGAGAGCTATGCAAAAGGTTAAAAAGTGGGACTGTCAGGGCATTGATCTCTGGATTACTTCTGGTGCCATGTGCTTGTGCAGGTAAGAACAGGAAGATAGGACAGATGGACATGAGAACTTCTGCCTTACAGCGCCAGAAACTGGTTACAGGCATGGAATTGGTGGGCTGAAGAGTTTGTTTCAGCACTGTATCTCTAAACTAAACTAAAGAGTTCCATGTAACGGTTGACGAAACTTGCATTTTTTGGAAATGTAATCAAGGACCATTCACACCCCAACCATTCTCTCTTCTCCCATGTCCCATCGGGCAGAAGATACAAATGTTTGAAAGCAGCAAATTCATGGACAGTTTCTTCCCCACTGTTATCAGAGTCTTGAATGGACCTCTCATTTGCGAGTGCTGAGTTCCTGATCCTCCAATGTACCTCATTGGGACCTTTGCATTTCTTATTTTTACCTGCACTTTCTCTATCGCCATAACAATACAATTTGCATTGCAGATTGTACTCATGAATGATTTAATTTTGCAGGATAGCAAAATAACAAATGTTCACTGTGACCATTACCAGGGCCGTAGGTTGATAAGGTCAGGGCCATTGGTCAAGTTAATATGGGCTTCAGCAAGGCATTTGATAAGGTTTGCATTGCAGGCTGCTCTGGAAGGTTATATTGTGTGGGCCCAAGATAGAATTAGCAAACTGGATACAGAAATGGCTTCACGGTGGTGGTGCAAGGTTACTTTTCAGACTGGAGGCTTGTGACCGGTGGTGGGCCTCAGGGATCGGTCCCGGGCCTATTGTTGTTTGGGGTTTATATCAGTGATCTGGATGAGAATGTACAAGGTATGATTAATAAGTTTGCAAATAACACTAAAATAGTTGGTAGAGTAAACGGTAACAATGGCTATCAAGAATTACAACGAGATCTTGATCAACTGGGCAAGTAGATTAGGAAATGGCTAAATAAGCTTAATTCAGAGAAGCATGAGGTGACATTTTGGGAAGTCGAACTAGGACAGGACCTTCACAGTTAAATGTATGGTCCTGTCAAGTGTTGTAGAGTAGAGGGATCTAGGAGTACAAGTGCACTGTTCCCAGAAAGTGATATTGCAGTTAGATTTGGTGATGAAGAAGACTTTTAGCATGCTGGCCTTGATCAGTCAGGGAGATAGGTACAGAAGTTAGGATGTTATGTTACAGTGATGCAAGGACATTGTGAGTCCACATTTAGAGTATTGTGTTCAGTTTTGGTCACCCAGCTGTTGGAACGATGCAATTAATCTGGATAGGGTGCAGAGAAGATTTATGAGGATGTTGCCAGGACTCTAGGGCCTGGAATATAGAGAGAGGTTGGGCAGACTAGAAACATATTCCTTGGAGCACAGGAGGGTGATCTTATAGAGTGGTATAAATTTACGAGGGAAATAGATGAGGGTAAATGGATGAGGTGATGACAGGAATGGAGTGGATATTGTTTACATGGATTTTAAAAAGGGATTTAATAAAGTCCCTCACAAGAGGGCGTCAAAACCCATGGAATTAACAAAGAACAACAAAGAACAACAAAGGACATTAAAGGGTCACTGGCAGAGATGAAGCGATGAAGGTTAATTATTTCAGACAGAAGCCAATGAGTGAACAATTAACAGCATTTCCAGGCTGGTCGTGGTGGTCAGCGGAGTTCCCAGGGCCCAGGCTACAGCTTCTTCTAATATCAATAACAAAGACATGGGTGTGGAGGGCTAGGTTTCTGCATGTGGGAATGAAGCAATGCTTGCCTATGCGGCAAGCAGTGAGCAGGGAAGTAATAGACTGCAGAGTGAAGTGCAGAAATATATTAACAGAGAGAAGCGCCACACTTCAGCAAAAAGAATAAAATGGATGAAATAACAGACTTGTGACAGGTGCAGAGGGACCTGGGGGTAGGTGTACACAAATCCTGAAGAGTGGCAGAGCATATTGAGAGAGTTATTGGTGCAGCATAGAAGATCCTGGGAGTTGTACACTGAAGCACAGTGTACAAAAGCAGAAAGGTATTGTTCGGACAGTACATAAAACTGGGCTAAAGATAGACACAAAACGCTGGAGTAACTCAGCGGGTCAGACAGCATCTCTGGAGAAATGGAATAGGTGATGTTTAGGGTCAAGTCCCTTCTTCAGACTGATAATGGAAGAAGGGTCTTGACCAGAAATGTCACCCATTCCATTCCTCCAGAGATGCTGTATGACCCGCTGAGTTAATCCAGCTTTTTGTGTCTATCCTCAGTTTAAACCGGCATCTGTAGTTCCTTCCTACTCACAATACTGGACTAGTGTGTCTAATTCTGGCAGCCTCCCTTTGTAAAGGATATAAAGGCAGCTGAAGATGAGATGGATGAGAAAGATGGCAGGGAAGGGGGATTTCAGCACCAGTCTTAGCTTAGGGAAGCTGGGTTTTTTCTTGGAACAAAGGAGGTTGATTAAGATGGATACAATCATGACTTGTTTAGGAAAGGTGAGCAGAAAGATGCTGTCTTGATGGACAGAAGGTCGATGTAACAGGAATTTTTTTTTCAATTATTTAAGATATGGATCTCACTGCCCGATAGGGTAATAGGTGCAGAATCAATCTATATCTTCATAAGGGAACTTAACAGCACTGACAGTAAAGCTACATGGGAGGGCAATGGCATGGACAGACTAGCAGAGATTCGAAAGTCCCAAAGGACAAACAGCCTCCTTCTCTGCTTTTATTTTATTCAGAAGTAATAGGAAATAAGGATGCAAAATATAAGGCACAGGATATAAACAAGTAAATGGAATATAAAATACATAAACTGTGAACATTGCAATAGGATTTACTAATATTGTAGTTATATATTGTAGGCATATGTAAAGTTTGTCCCTTCTTCCATCACTTCTGACGAGGTGACATAAAAATCATTGCCCCTTTACAGAAGACTGTAGCAGCCTGATCTGGGGAAAGTTCTCTCCAGCCCATTCTGCACTCCACTTGAACTGTATCTAGAGGTGTATATTAACGTGTTTCTTAATTATGTAATCATTTGATTTCTTTTAGGGAATATCAAAATCTACAAACGGTCTTCCAGCTACATTCAAATGGACACCGACTGTGGCCTAGGGCTGCTCATTAAGATTACAGAAGTTTTCCAAGCGTATATTACGGTTGGGGTGAGGTTCCTTGGAAGCACCAATGGTATGAAATCAGTATTCTCCTCTTTCTCAGCAATCCCTCGAGATCGTGGATGACTCCTGTGGCTTTGTGGAGTGACTGATGAATGTAATCTGGGTACTGCAGTCTCTTCCACAAGTTTAACTAATATTTCTATGTTAAAATGAGACGCTGCAGTGTTAAGTATTTTCTGCCAATGTTTTTTTTCTGAAATACGATACTTAACTTCAAGAAGGTATCAGCAGTATCTTATACCATTCTATCTTCTCGGATGCTGCCAGGCTTTGTGTCATTTTAGCATTTTCAGTTTGGAGTTCAGATCTCCAGCATGTGTGTTGGTTTGTTTCCATGCCAGTAACTAAAGGACAGGAATAAAGAAATGTGCAAGTATTTTCTCCACACCGTGAAGTTTATGCAGATCTATTTGATTATGTTTCTTTAACTTGTGATTTGGTCTGAAGTGAAAAATAACATTGCCTATGCAAATGGTAACACAAAAGATTGCAGATACTAGAGTTTGGAGCAAAAAACAAATTGCTGGAGCAATGGGGGTGGGGAAACCTTTAAAATCTTTTCCCTGTACGGAGGACCTGACCTTTTCTCTGTCGGGTCTCCGTTGTCGTTGGGGCCTAGCACCGTGGAGGGGCCTCCAACCGGAACGACCTGGGGCTCCAGTCGCGGAGCCTGCGGACTACTCACTGGCAGAGTTCGGAGCGGGAGGAGTTGTGGTGGCGCGAGCTGTGGCCTGACCCCGGAGATTCGGAGGCTCCAGCCGCTGGCCCGGTGGACGGTAACACCGGGAGCCCACGGGTCCCTGGCGGGAGACTGCTTTTCAGGGCTTCCGCAACAGCGACTTCTCCCGCCCGAGTTGCGGGGTTGAGGATGACCTGGAGCGTGGCCTTGCATCGCCCCACGCGGCTTTAATGGCCACTGTACTTATTTACCATCGCCCGCCGGGGGCTTTGACTTTGACATCGGGAGGAGAATGGGGAGTGCAGGGGAGAGATAAGACTTTGCCTTCCATCACAGTGAGGATGAGATTCAATGTGATGGATGTTTGTGTAAATTGTGTTGTGTCTTGTTTCTTCTACTTGTTTGTATGACTGCAGAAACAAAATTTCATTTGAACCTCAATGAGGTTCAAATGACAACAAATATATTGTATTGTAATGTATTGTAACTTGCAGAATCGATTGAGTGCTGCAGTTTATAATTTAGTTTTATCCTCTTGGTGGAATGTAATCTCAGTGGTTTGTATGTGTCATGTTAAGCATTTTCTGTCAATATGGCTCTATGGTGATGCTTCAGGAAAATGATAATCAACTTTAAGATAGTGTTCTAATTTGGCCCAGAAACATAATTACAGCAGGTTAACAGAGCGCCATAGAGAACCAGAGGGCCTTACAGCAATTGAGAAACAATTGATACAGATTATATGATATAGAAACAAAGAAAATGGGTCCTAGAGTAGGCCATTCAGCCCTTCGAGCCAGCACCGCCATTCAATGTGATCATGGCTGAACGTCCACAAACACCCCGTTCCTGCCTTTTTCCCTTGATTCCGTTAGCCCTAAGAGCTCTATCTAAAGGGGCTGTCCCACTGTACGAGCTAATTCAAGAGCTCTCCCAAGTTTAAAAAAAATCAAACTCGTGGTTAGCACGTAGAATGTACGTAGCGGGTACGTCGGAGCTCGGGTCGTCTCTTAGCGGCTCGTAACGCTAACGGTAGGTACTCGGGGAAAACACGGTAAGCTCGTGAAGACTCATGAAGATTTTTCAACGTTGAAAACATGTTGAAAAACGTCCACGAGAGCCCCGAGTACCTATGAGCGGCTATTACCGTAATTCTCCGAGTTCGAATCAGGGGAAACTCGGGAGAACTCTTGAAATAGCTCGTACAGTGGGACAGCCCCTTAACTCTCTTTTGAATGCATCCAGTGAATTGGCCTCCACTGCCTTCTGAGGCAGAGAATTTCACAAATTCACAACTCTCTGGATGAAAAAGTTTTTCCTTATCTCAGTTCTAAATGGCCTACCTCTTATTTTTAAACTGTGGCCCCTGGTTCAGGACTCCCCCAACATTGGGAACATGTTTCCTGCATCTCGCTTGTTCAATCCTTTGATAATTGTATATGTTTCTATAAGATCCCATCTCATCCTTCTTGATTTCAGTGAATACAAGCCCAGTCGTTCCATTCTTTCATCATATGACACCCGCCCTCCTGGGAATTAACCTCGTGAACCTAAGCTGCACTCCCTCAATAGCACAAATGTCCTTCCTCAAATTAGGAGACCAAAACTGCACACAATACTCCGGGTGTGGTCTCACTGAGTCTCAAGCTCATCCACTTTATTTCTTATACTTCACGCATTCATATATAACACTTTTAATTTGGTATTCAATACCCCTCTCACACCGGTTCCTATTTCACCTGACCTTACTCTCTTATCCCTTCTTGAACTTTCTGTTCCATTAATTTGGGTGTCTTTCGTAACTTTTCCAGTTCTCTCTTTCCCTTTAACTCCATCCTTATACTTCCAATTTGTCTACCCCTCCTCCCGCTATTTAGTTTAAACCCACATGCGGAGCCCTGGCAAACCTGCCTGCCAGAGTGTCCCCCTCCAGTTAAGATGCACCCCTCCCTTTTGTACAGATAACCCCTACCCCAGAAGAGATCCCAGTGGTTTATAAATCTAAATCCATGCCCCCTGCCCCAGCTCCTCAGCCACACATTCAGATCCCCTATCTCCCTGTCCGTGCCCTCACCAGCACGAGGTACAGGAAGCAAACTAGAAATAACCACCCTAGATGTCCTGCTTTTCAGCCTTCGTCCTAACTCTCTAAACTCACTTTGCAGAACCTCCTTCCTCTTCATCCCGACGTCGTTTGTGATGAAATGCACAACCACTTCTGGCTGCTCCCCTTCCCCCTTCAGGATGTCTTGGACCCTGGCACCAGGGAGGCAACACAACATCTTCGAGTCTCGCCCGTTGCCACAGAATCCCTTGTCCACACCTCTCACTATTGAGTCATCTACCTCTACGGCGTTACCTGACGTAGGTCTCTCCGGTTGAGCCTCAACGCTAGGATTTGATTGAAAGTCCTGTCCGCTGCTTCGACTGGAATTGTCGTCTGTCCCGACAGCTTCCAAGAGGGTGTACCTGTTTTCAGCAGCTGCAGCCACTGCTTCAGTCTCCTGCACTCCACGCTTACTTCCCTTCCTCATTGTCACCCACCTTCGCTCTTCTTGTATCCTTGGTGTAACAACCTCATTGCAGGTCCTGTCCAGGAAGCTTTCATTCTCCCGGATGGTCCTGAGATGATTCAGCTGCTGCTCCAGTTCCCTAACACGGTCCTTCAGGAGCTGCACCTGGACACAATTTCCACAGGTGTAGTTGTCAGAGGCACCAGCGGTGTCCCTGACTTCCCACATCCTGCAAGAGTCACACTGCAACAACTTGCCTGCTATTATTTCAGTAGACAAATCCCAATTGGTTGTGGATTTCACCTTCTCTACCTATGAGCGTAGTCTCCTCGCTGAAGACTCTCGAACCAAAGACTCGCACTTTACTCACCAAGGCACTTCACCTCAACAAGGCCGCTCTGCTATAGCTGCACTTATTTTTATCTGCTACCTAATCAACTACTTTAGGGCTAATTTGTAAATTACTTGAACCTGTGCCTTTGGCTCTCATTTTAAATCCCCGTTCCCTCGGACACCTCGCTGCTTCTTCTCTCTGACCTTCACTGGCCTTTGGCTCAACCTGTGAATGCCAACCAGGATGCGCCATCAAACGTTCGCCCACCTTTGCTGCATATCTCTCTAAACCTTTCCTATTCATATATCCATCAAAGTGTCTTTTAAAATCTGTTAAAGTGAGTACCTCAACTACCTTCTCTGGCAGCTCGTTCCATATACTCACTCCCCTCTGAGTGAAATGTTTACCCTTTAGATTCCCATTAAATCTTTTCCCTCTCATCTGAAAGCTCTGGTTCTGATTCCCTACCCTCAGTGAAATACTCTGTTTATTCACTCTATCTATTCACCATGTAATTTTATACACCGCTATAAAATCGCCGCCCAGTCTCCTGCGTTGCAATAAATAAAGTCCAAGCCTGTCCAACCTCTCCCTCTCGTTCAGACCCCTGATTCCTGGCAACATCCTCATGAACATTCTCTATGCTCTTCCCAGCTTAATGACATGCTCCCTAGCAGTGTGACCAATACTGAACACAATACTCCAAATGCAGCTGCACCAACATCTTGTGCAGTTGATGGTGACATTATAACGTAGGAAATGAACTGCAGGTGCTGGTTCAAACCAAAGATAGAATCAAAATGCTGGAGTAACATAGGCAGCGTCCCTGGAGAGAAGAAATGGGTGACGTTTCAGGCTGAGACCCTTCTTCAGCCTTCTATTACTAACCAATGCACAGCAATCTGCAGCCTGTAACCAATGAAGGCCAATGGATCTCTCCCCAAAGTCGGGTCCAGGTTCTTTACGAGGACCCTCCAACAGGAAGAAGCCTACCTGGGTGACACTGACGTTTCGCAGGGAACTATGGAACCTGCTGCTGCTGCTGCTGCTGCGAGATCTGCTCTGCAGGTCTGCGGACGACGGCATCGGGACCCGCGGCTCCGACCGCTTTTCCTACGGCACTTCTCCTCAGTTGCTGAAGAACTCCTGGCCCCATCCCTGACATGAATTTCCACAATTCAACACCACCGGTGTGCGACCTACCCGGCGTGGCTTTATGGCCGCGGGACAATTGCATTTATGATTTCTTTCGGGGGGGGGGGGGAAAGTGGAGAGATAAGTTTATTTCGCCTTCCATCAATAAATGGATGTGATAAATGATGTGTTGTGTCTGGGGTCTATTTGTGTGTAATGTATGGCTGCAGAAACGGCATTTCGTTTGGACCTCCAGGGGTCCAAATGACAATTAAATTGACTCTCTCTTGACTCTCTCTCTATGAAGGCCAATGTACCAAACCCCTTCTTTACTACCCTATCTACCTGTGACATGATTTCAGAGAACTATGAACCTGCAGTCCAAGATGCTTACAAAATCCCTGTGCCCTACCATTTGGAAATGTCCCAGACATGACTTTCACAATGAACCTCGTAAACCTGCATTTAATTTCTTTAAGTTTTAATCATTCCAATAAATATTGAACAGATGTAACAGTCAATTCATTTTATAACAAAATGTTCTGCCTAATTAGGAAAAAGTTTAAGTTGTTTTGGAAATAGCATATCTGAAGAAATTATAAGTTTAATTTCCAGAACTAACAGTAACTTTAGGGAAAAGTTTAGTTTTTAATTTTACGTAACTGAGTTATTTTGTATTACACACTTTATATTTGGGTTAATGGTATTTATCTGGTTTATTTATTTTTTGAAGGGCTATGTGGTAACTTCAATGGAGACTCCACAGATGATTTTAAAAGCAGTATGAAAATCATAGAACAGAGACCAAGTTTTTTTGTGAATTCTTGGAAAGTTACAGCAAATTGTGGACCTGCTTGTGATGAGGAGTCAGACCCATGCTCGTTAAGTCAAGTGAATGGTAAGTGCCAAATAAATCTGTGCCATCATGATCAACAATGGTTTAAAAAGAGTCTGGATTTTGCCTTCTGTTGAAATGACTGAAGATATTATAACCAATTTTAATGGCTCAGTTTTCTAATGATATTAAATGCGTTGTTGTAGTCAAACCTATGGAAGGTTTGATGTCAAAATTTCCGTGTTGGATTTAGATCAGTTATAGATATGAGTAAAGAAATGATAGATTGAGTCCAATCCAAGCACGTCTGAGGAGTTGCACTTTGTGAGGTTGAATGTAAAGGGAAAGTAATATGTTTAATGGCAAGATCTTTAACAGCATTGATGTACAGAGGGACCTCAGGGTGTAGATCCCTGAAAGTGGCAACACAAGTAGATAGAGTGGTAAAGGGGTATGGTGTGCTTGCTTCATTGGTGAAGGCGTTTAGTATACAAATTAGGCAGACAAGTGTAGTTTTATAAAACTTTGGTTAGGCCACGTTTGGAGTTCAAGAGTTCTGCAGTCTGGTCACCTGAATACAGAGAGGATATGGACGTGTGGAGTGGGTGAAGAGGTTTATCAGAATGCTGTCTGGATTAGATTCAGATTCAGATTCAACTTTAATTTTCATTGTCAGTGTACAGTACAGAGACAACGAAATGCAGTTAGCATCTCCCTGGAGAGCGACATAGAATATGATTTCAATAAATAAATCTATTTACATGCATACAGTCATAGTGTTTTTCCTGTGGGAGGAGTGTCCGAGGGGGGGGGTGATTGGCAGTCACCGAGGAACAGTTTGAGTAGTGTGACAGCCGCAGGGAAGAAGCTGTTCTTGGACCTGCTGGGTCCAGCAACGGAGAGACCTGTAGCGCCTCCCGGATGGTAGGAGGGTAAACAGTCCGTGGTTGGGGTGAGAGTCCTTGCTGAGCGCCCTTCGCAGACAACGCTTGCTTTGGACAGACTCAATGGAGGGGAGCGAGGAACCGGTGATGCATTGGGCAATTTTCACCACCCTCTGCAGTGCTTTCCGGTTGGAGACAGAGCAGTTGCCATACCATACTGTGATACAGTTGGTAAGGATGCTCTCGATGGTGCAGCGGTAGAAGTTCACCAGAATCTGAGGAGACAGATGGACCTTCTTCAGTCTCCTCTGGAAGAAGAGATGCTGGTGAGCCTTCTTGACCAGAGTTGAGGTATTGTGGGTCCAAGAGAGGTCATCAGAGATGTTGACCCCCAGGAACCTGAAGCTGGAAACACGTTCCACCCCCATCCCATTGATGTGGATGGGGGTGTGCGTGCCGCCCCTAGACTTCCTGAAGTCTACAATGAGCTCCTTGGTCTTCTTGGAGTTAAGGGCCAGGTTGTTGTCAGCGCACCATGCTGCTAGGAGCTGGACCTCCTCCCTGTAGGCCGACTCATCGTTGTTGCTGATGAGGCCAATCACCTTTGTATCATCTGCATACTTGATGATGGTGTTAGTACCATGTACAGGTGTGCAGTCGTAGGTGAAGAGGGAGTAAAGGAGGGGGCTCAGCACACAGCCCTGTGGAACGCCGGTGTTCAGGGTGAGGGTTGGTGTGCTTGTCTAACCTCACAGACTGGGGTCTGTTGGTTAGAAAGTCCAGTATCCAGTTGCAGAGGGAGGGGTCGATGCCCAGGTTACCGAGTTTGGTGATCAGTTTAGAGGGTATAATGGTGTTGAATGCTGAGCTGTAATTGATGAACAGCATTCTTACGTAAGTGTCTCTGTTGTAGAGGTGGGAGAGGGCGGAGTGAAGTGCCATTGAGATGGCATCCTCCGTACTCCTGTTTTTGTGGTAGGCAAACTGATAGGGATCCAATGTGGGGGGTAGGCAGCTTTTGAGGTGTGCCAGGACCAGCCTCTCAAAGCACTTGGTGATGATGGGAGTAAGTGCAACTAGGCGGAAGTCGTTGAGGCTTGCTGCAGTGGAGTGTTTTGGCACCAGCACGATGGATGTGGTTTTAAGGCAAGTGGGGACAACTGCTTGGGCAAGTGACAGGTTGAAGATGTCAGTCCAGACGTCTGTCAGCTACGCAGCACAGGCCATGAGCACGCGCCCGGGGATGCCGTCAGGGCCAGCGGCTTTATGTGCATTAGTCCTACTCAGTGCCACGTTCTCGTCGTAGGGGGTGAGTGTGAGGGGTTGGTGATCAGCAGAGAGCACAGCCTTGATGGCTGTCTCTAGATTGTCCCTGTCGAAGCAGCCATAGAAGTGGTTAAGCTCCTCAAGGAAGGAGGCGTCGCTGGATGTGGGGGTGATGTTGGTGGATCTATAGTCCATGATGGCCTGGATGCCTTGCCACATGCGTCGGGGGTCGGAGTTGTTGTTGAAGTGCTCCTCAATCCTGAGCTTATGGCAGTGCTTGGCCTTCTTGATACCCCTCTTCAGGTTAGCCCTGGATGAACTGTAGGCTCGAGCATCGCCTGACCTGAAAGCGGTGTCCCGTGCTTTCAGCAGTAGCCTGACCTCGGTGTTCATCCATGGCTTCTGATTCGGGAATATGGTCATCCGTTTGAGGGAGGTGACACTATTGATGGTGGAGTTTATAAAGTCCAGAACAGAGGATGTGTAGGAATCAATGTCCGTGTGGGAGTCAAAGGTGGCCTGGGCTGCAAACGCCTTCCAGTCAGTGTTTCCAAAACACTGCTGCAGTGTGCAGTCCGCTTCCACTGACCAGACTTTAACTGTCCTCACAGTGGGTTTAACCCGAGTGATGAGTGGGGAGTACATAGGGAGCAGGAACAATAAGAGGTGATCAGACTGACCAAGGTGGGGGAGGGGGACAGCTTTGGAAGCTTCAGCCATGTTAGTGTATACTTTGTCCAGTGTCTTGTCTACTCTAGTGGGGAAGGATACATGTTGGTGGAATTTGGGGAGTACAGTCTTCAGGTTGGAGTGATTGATGTCACCCGCAACAATGAAGGCTGCCTCGGGGTTGTGAGTCTGTTGTTTTATGAGTGTATTATGAGAGGCAGAGATAGGATAGACAGTTGGAAAAATGTTCCTAATTTATTTTTGCTCAAATACTAGAGGATGCAGCTTTAAAGTCAGAAGGAGAAATTTTCAAGTCAATGTATAGGTAAAGATTTTTACACACAGGGTAGTGGCTGCCTGGATCGCTCATTACCATGGTTCCTGGTGATGGACATATTTTTATAATGGTGACCTTTCAAGATGTAAGGGAAAAAGTTTTTAGATGAACACACTCAATATGCAGCCTTGGGACCAAATTAAAGGATATGGACCTCGCCTGTGGGAATCATTGCATAAATGTTAGTTAGTTAGTTTGGAGGGATTTTATGTGGTGGTGGTGGAGTCGGGGTGAAGGGGGGAGTCGGCGACTTAACCTGGCATACCCCTGGCTGCGAGGCGCTGTTCGGCATTGACGGGAAAAAGGCCTGTTCCTGTGCCGTATTGTTTGATGATTTTTATCATCGGCTGATTTGGCAAAGGCACACCCAGTCCTGTCATCTAAGACATGTAAGGTTGAAAAAGTGTGTTGGGATGGAGGTACAGGAGACTGCAAATGCGCAGACGACATCTGGAAAAAATGGCCGGTTTTCGGAGCTTTTCGGTTTCTGGAACACCGGATAAAAGGTTGTGCACCTGTACTGGAATCTGGAGCGATAAACAATCTGCTGGAGGAACTCCGCAGTCCTGTTGCAGGATTTCGACCAGAAACATTGATAATTCCTTTCCCCCCACTTGTCCCACTGTTCCTCTGGCAGATTGTTTGTTATTACGGAGTGTTGCTGACATGTGAGAAATTAATTTTTATCTACGTGCCTTGTAATTTTTGGTGATTTCGAGAATCATCAGGATCATATGCTCCATAACCTCCGATGGTATTTCAATCTCAGTCACCGAGGTTGATGTCAGGATATCCTTCAGTTGGGTGAACCCTCAGGAAGTGTCTGGACCTGATGGTGTACCTGGTCTGCATTGACCAACTGGCTAGAATTATTGCATGCATCTTCACCCTCTCATTACCGAGGTACGAGTTTCCCACTTGTTTTAAAAGGGCATCAATAATACTGGTGCCTAAGAAGAGTAAGATGACATGCCTCAATGACTACCATCGGGAAGAAGGTGTAGGAGTCTGAGAACTGTGACTTCCAGGTTTAGGAACTGCTTCTTTCCAACAACCATCAGGCTATTAAACACTTGGAACACCATCTAAACATAGAACTACAAACTGCCTTGGTTGCACTTGGGACTTTGGGCTTTGTTTCATTTTTGCATAATATTGTCTTTTTAATTCATTGAACTATTTGTTTGTTTGTGATGTTAGTATTGAGTACTGTGTTTATAAACTTGCTGCACTGCTGCTACAAATAGGAACGTCATTGTACTGTTTTGGGACATATGACAATAAAACACACTTGACTCGTGATTCTCTTGATCAAACTTCCTGAGGAATTCATACTTGTTGGAACTGAGAACTAAAATGGTTTATTTTGCATTTTATAGAAATCTTTGCAGAATCCCATTGTTCAGCATTGTTGGAAGAGACCTCTATATTTGGACGATGTCATGAGTTTTTAGATCCTACAGAATTTTATAAGGCAAGTAATTTCTTGTTTCTTTTCTCCAAATTATTCTCTTATTTTGTTAGCCACGAATATATCAGACATTGGTAAGGTTGACAGGTTTCTCATTGAAATTGGCCTTTTTGCTGCGATTCCTTACTGTTCAAATATCCCACTCTATAATCCCCTTCAAAAACGGAAGATAAATGCTCTACCCTTTTGGCAAGAGAAATTGACTGGAATCTCGGTTTTTTTTATCCTTCTTCTGGAAAATAGAGCCTTCCAAAAAATTTTGAATCTATAAGATCCCCTGATCTAGAGAGTAAACCAAGACAGTCTTTCTTCATAAGACAGTCCTGACATGCTGGTACCGTCTTGCACTCCCTCTATGCAATAATGTGTTCAAAACTGTCGGATTACCAGGTGTGGTCTCAACACCCTGTACAACTATAGAACCTCCCTGCTCCTAACTCAAATCCTTTTGCAATGTTCGATATCACTCTAAAATTCAAAAACTGAAGATAAATGCTCTTTTAAAGAGATTGACTGGAATTTTTTATTCTTCTGGAAAATAGATTAAAAAATTGCTATATTGTCCTGATAATGTGTTCATTCGGATTACCGAACACTCCTATAGAAACACTCCGATATGTATTCATATGGTCTCCTGATGGGGTGTGCATTCACATGCTGTGAAAATAAAATGTTATTCTCAAGTGACAGGAGAAACAGTGGGAACCCTTTGGAAGATACAATGTGGAAACAGGCCCTTCAGCCCACCAAGTCCATGCCGACCAAAGATCACACCTACACTTTTTCTAAACTACACATTAGCAGCAATTTACAGAGACGAATTAACCTACAAACTTGCAGGTCCAAATGTGGGAGGAAGCCCGAGCACCCGGATAAAACCCACAAAATCACAGGGAGAATGAGCAAACTCTGTACAGACAGCACCCTGCCGCTGTAAGGCAGGACGTCTACTGCTGCACCACTGTGACACCCTGCAGTCTCCAATCTCTGCGGATAAATCCTGCAATGAGAGTGCAAATAATTGAAGGTGAAAATGAATGTGTGAGAATGGAGCAGACCCCTGGCACATATTCCACAGGCATGCAGCAATATTTTGTTCATTACTGTTCTGTACCTGGAGGTTTCACCTTTCTGAAAATTGTTTCATGCGATATGCACCCTGAAATTCAAGAACCATAGAAAAATAGGTGCAGGAGTAGGCAATTTGACCCTTCATGCCAGCACCGCCATTCAATATGATCATGGCCGATCATCTAAAATCAGTACACCGTTCCTGCATTTTCCCCATATCCCTCGATTCCGTTAGCCCCAAGAGCTAAATCTAACTCTTTCTTGAAAACATCCAGTGAATTGGCCTCCACTGCCTTCCGTGGCAGAACATTCCACAGATTCACAACTCTCTGGATGAAATAGTTTTTCCTCATCTCAGTCCTAAATGGCCTACACTTCTTGAACTGTGACCCCCTGGTTCTGGACACCCCCAACTTTGTGAACACTTTTTCTGCATCCAGCCTGTCAAATCCTTTATGAATTTTATGTTTTGATAAGATCCCCTCTAATCCTTCTAAATTCCAGTGAATACAAGCCCAGTCGACCCATTTTTTCATCATATGTCAGTCCTGGCAACCCCGGGAATTAACCTGGTGAACCTATGATGTACTCCCCCAATAGCAATAATGTCCTTCCTCAAATTACGAGACACACAATTGCACAGGGCCCTGTGCAACTGCAATAGGACCTCCTTGCTCCTAAATACAAATCATCTCGCAAAGAAGGCCAACATGCCAATAGCTTTCTTCGCCAAGGTCTCGTTGCACCTCCCCTTTTCCTAATCTGACATCATTCAATTGATAATCTGCCTTCCTGTTCTTGCCACCAAAGTGGATAACCTCACATTTATCCACATTATACTGCATCTGCCCACTCATCCAACCTATCCAAGTCACCCTGCAGCCTCATAGCATCCTCATCGTAGCTCAAACTGCCACCCAGCTTTGTGTTATCCGCAAACCTGGAGATATCACATTTAATTCCCTCTCCTAAATAGTTAATATATATATTGTAAATAACTGGGGTCCCAGCACCAAGCCTTGCGGCACCCCACTAGTCACTGCCTGCCATTCTGAAAAGGACCCGTTAATTCCTACTCTTTGCTTCCTATCTGCCAACCAGTTCTCTATCCATGTCAATACCCTACCCCCTAATACCATGTGATCTAATTTTGCACAGTAATCTCTTGTGTGGGACCTTGTCAAAGGCTTTTTGAAAGTCCAGATACACCACATTCACTGGCTCTCCCTTATACATTCTACTTGTTACATCCTCAAAAAATCCAAAAGATTGGACAAGCATGATTTCCCCTCTATAAATCCATGCTGACTTTGACCGATCCTGTCACTGCTTTCCAAATGCGCTGTTTTACCATCTTTAACAACTGACTCAAGCATCTTCCCCACTACCGATGTAAGGCTAACTGGTCTATATAATTTCTCTCCGTCCTTTCTTAAAAAGTGGGGCTACCCTCCAGTCCACAGGAACTGATCCAGAGTCGAGTGAACATTGGAAAATGATCACCAATGCTTCCACGATTTCTAGGGCCGCCTCCTTGAGTACTCTGGGATGCAGACCATCAGGCCCAGGGGATTTATCAGCCTTCAGTCCCAACAGTTTACCTAACACCATTTCCTGACTAATCTGGATTTCCTTGAGTTCCTCCCTCCCACTAGATCCGCAGTCCCCTAGTATTTCTGGAAGATTGTTTTGTGTGAAGACAGAACCAAAGTACTCATTTAACTTTTCCGCCATTTCTTTGTTTCCCAATTATAAATTCCCTTGTTTCTGATTGTAAGGGACCTACATCTGTCTTCACTAATTTTTTTCCTTTTTACATATCTAAAGAAGCTTTATGCGTCAGTTTTTATATTCCCCACATGCTTTCTTTCATGCTCCTTTTTCTTCACTTGATTAATCCCTTTGTCCTCATCTGTTGAGTTCTATATTTCTCCCAGTCCTCTAGCTTGCTGCTTCCTCTGGCCAATTTATATGCCTTTTCCTTGGATTTAACACTACCCTTGATTTTCCTCGTAAGTCACGGTTGAGCCGCCTTCCCCGTTTTATTTTTTTGCCAGACAGGGATGAACAATTTTTGGAGTTCATTCATGCCATCTTTAAATCTTTGCCATTGCATCTCCACCGACAACCTTTTAAGTATAATTTGCCAGTCTATCCTAGCCAATTCCCATCTCATAACTTCAAAGTCTCCTTTCTTTAGGTTGAGGACCCTAGTCTTTGAATTAACCTTGTCACTCTCCATCCTAATGCAGAATTCCACCATATTATGGTCACTGTTGCCCAAGGGGCTTTACACAACAAGATCACTAGCTAATCCTTCCTAATTACACAATACCCAGTCTAGCATGTCCTGTCCTCTAGACGGTTCTTCTACATATTGGTTTAAAAACCATCCTGTATACATTCCAGTAAATCCTCCTCCTCAGTGCTGCTACCAATTTTGTTGGCCCAATCTATATGTAGATTAAAGTCACCCATGATAACTGCTGTACCTTTGCTACACGCGTTCCTAATTTCCTGCTTGATGCTATCCCCAACCTCCCTACTGCTGCTTGGTGGTCTGTGTACAACTCCAACAAGCGTTTTCTGCCCTTGGCTATTTTGCAGTTCTACCCATACCGATTGTGCAGCATCCAAGCTAATGTCTCTCCTTGCTATTGCATCAATCTCCTCTTTCACCTGCAATGCCACCCCACCTCATCTTCCTTTCTGTCTATCCTTCCTGAATATTGAATATTTAGCTCCCAGCTTTGGTCACCCAGGAGCAATGTCTTCATAATTCCAACTATATCATATTCCTTAACTACTAACTGCACATTCAATTCACCCGCCTTATTACGAATGCTCTCCCATTAAGGCGCAAAGCTTTCAGGTTTGTTTTTCTTATCTCTCTATCCCTTATTCTACCTTTTGCTTCTGTCCTCCTTTTATGGCCCTCTAGCTTCTTGCATTGGTTCCCATCCCTCTGCCCTGTTAGTTTAAACGTGACCTTTCCTACACTCTCTTTCATGTTAACTGCACACATACGTTTCCAAGTTGTTGACTCCACCCATTGGCCCCTTCCACACCCCACTGCCCATTTTAAGATATTTTTGAGATGTTTTATGGAGGTTAATAATTTTATATAACTCTCCGAATTTCTAAATATATTTGTTATTGTTCTAAAAAACATGTAACTTGTTTATGAGAAGGGAGAACTTAGCAGGTCAAGTGACATTTGTATACTACACAGATGTTGCTTGAACCGCTGAGTTGTTCCAATGTTCTGTTTTTTAATTCTAATGGAGCTAATAATTCAAGTCTTTTTGTTCATTTCTTTTTGCTCAGAACTGTAAATTTGTAACGTGCAACTATGAACAAACAAATGACTTCATGTGTGCAAGCCTTGATTCATACGCCAGTGCTTGTGCGAAAAGAGGCATAATCTTGGCGGGCTGGAGAAATGTTATGGACGGCTGCGGTAAGTAATCGATAATAACTACCACATAACTTGTACACTTCGCTTTATAATCAAGTTCTGAAAGTCCTAACTGGTTCATATCTTCAGAGGCAAACCCCATTCAGTCAGTGGGATTGCTAAGTACATTCAGTTAGTGGGAAAGCTTTAAATGAGTCTGACCTATGTGATGTGGACATATGAACAGGTTGACAGCAACGAGCACATTCAAAAAGCTAAGATCGCCACAAAAAGCTGCAGTAACTCAACGGGTCAGACAGCATCTCTGGAGAAAAGGAACAGGTGACATTTCGGGTTGAGAACCTTCTTCAATAGTCTCGAAACGTGACTATTTATTTTCTCCAGAGATACAGTCTGACCCACTGAGTTACGACAGCTTTTTGTGTCTATCTTTGGTTTGAACTAGCATCTGCAGTTCCTTCCTATACGTTCAAAATGCTGTCTGCCTCAGAACATCAAAGCCGCCCCAAGCCAAAGAGAAGAGTCCAGAGAGAAAGTGCCAAAAAATGCAAACCTTTTGAAGAACTGTGGTTCAGCAGCATCTGTGGAGGCAAAGGATAGTCGATGTTTCGGTTTGAGGCTCGACACCAACACTGAGACCATGGAGGGAAGGTAGCCTGTGTAATGGGGATGAGGGAAGACTTGCTTTCTGAGAGAGGAGAGGTGATGAGTGGAACCAGATGGGGCGTGGGGAGAAATGATGGGAAGATGGAGCTCCGTGGGGAGGGAAGGGGAGGTGTTGAGTCAGGGCAGTTGGTAACACAAGGAAATAAAAAAGGGGGAAAGTTTAGGTAGATGTCCCCAGGTGGGGTGGGGAGGGGGAAGGATAGTGACAGAGGCTGGTAGATGATGGGGGATAACCAGAAATGGGAGGGATGATGGGCAGATAATGCAGGTGGGGTTAGGGATAGAAAAGGTGAACCAAGGGAGAAGAAACACACAAAATGCTGGAGTATCTCAGCGGGTCAGGCCACATCCTAGAGAGAAGGAATAGGTGACGTTTCGTGTCGAGACCTTTCTTCAAACTGAGAGCCACGCGAGAGGGAAATTTCAGGTATGAAAAGGTACAGAACAAATCAGAGCTGGCACTGGTAGCCAAGGAGCCCACAATGGTCCATTGTTGATTGAGGAGGTGGTAACTAGGGGACTTTGCCTGACAGTCTGTGGAGCTCAGAAGATGCACTTCATGGTATTATGTAAATGATGGAGGTTAGCAAGTGATGATGGAGGTTAGCTAGTATGCCTGGGCACAAAGCCAGGGCACGGAGTGGTCATGAAACAGAACAGTCCTGCTGTGGTTTTCTGCTGTAACTGAGGTCTTCCAGAAAGTGAAACCCAAGTTGGGCAGCCCTATCATGAGCATGAGTGGTGTCTGAATATTTGGGGTTGGGTTCTAAACACAGAGTAACATCACATCGAATACAACTCCCTGGAAGAAGATTCATCACACTGTGGGGAACACCCAGGGGAGGGAACAACTATCACACTGTGGTTAATAACTGTGAGGCAAACAAGACCATGAACACAAAGCCTCACTGGGTAGATTAAATGTGGGGAGTAACTAATTGGAATGATCAACCGTCACACTGTGGCAACCTCCAGTCAGGGGGAATAATTATCAGTTTGTGGGCAACGCTAAGAGGGGTGGGGAGGGGGGGGGGGCAGCTCGTGAAAAACAATCATTTATATCTTGGTCATACATGCAGGTTACCACCCACACACTGTGGGCAACAGTGAGGGGTGCGGTGGTCAACAACTGTTGCACCATGCGTGGAGATGGCAGCGTGTGGAAGAGTACATTCTTCCGGGCATTAAGAACGCAAACAATCATTGGCTGCTTTGAGCAAATTCTCAACTGAGGTTGTTCAACCAAGGATACAGCTGGGAAATCCATCTTGGATGGGATGTCAATGATGGTGTCAAGGGTAGTCACAGCTGGCCAGGCCCTTTGCTTTTGGTAGCAGCAACATATGGAATGCAATTCTAGGAATTCAATTCAAGCAAACAGCAATGTTGGGCAAGGCCTGCGGGAAATCATTGCAAAAACCCGCTGAGTTTCTCCAGCATTTTTGTGTACCTTGCAAAAAATTACATGTGGCAAGGGAAATGAGAAAAAACAGAAACCTTAACAAGAGCTTTTAGAATTTGATTGAACAGTTTATATATAAATTGATTATTATTTGTAAAACATTGATCTCTTTCCCCAGGAATATCTTGCTCCTTCAATCAGGTCTTCAGTTATGACTCTAGGGTCTGTCATCGCACCTGCCTGTCACTGTCCAATCCAGAATTTGAGTGCACGTCAATGGATCCTCCAGTGGATGGCTGCAACTGCCCAGATAACACTTACCAGGACACCAGCGGACAATGCGTGGGTGCTGCCGAGTGCCCTTGCTTCCTGGCTAACATACCCGTGGCACATGCCAACCAGCAGATAACTCTTAATGGCGGAACATGGTAGGTCGATCGTACTGTTGGATGGATGTAAAATGTCGTGTTCAACTCAGCTGGACAGGCAGCATCTTTGGATAGAAGGAATGGGTGACGTTTCGGGTTGAGACCCTTCTTCAGACTGAGAGTCAGGGGAGAGGGAAACACAGAGACTCTGAAGAAGGGTCTCGACCCGAAACATCACCCATTCCTTCTATCCAGAGATGCTGCCTGTCCTGCTGAGTTACTCCAGAATTTTGTGTCCATCTTCAGTGTAAACCAGTAACTGCAGTTCCTTCATACACATTATGTACTGTTGGATATATTGGTTGAAAGTCAGTTACATACATTTTCTGGACAGATCAAACTAATGATGGGATAGTTTACAAAGTAAGATAATTTCATGGTTTGTGGGATTTACAAAAGGAAAATCATCAACCATCTGGGAACAGTGGGATTTACCCCAGTAACCAAGGATAGCTGGTTCTACAGACACTGCACAATAAAAAACCTGATGCACAGCTATGGGAGTAATTGCAAGAATTCCTGCAGCAATTCCCAACGTGCATGCTAGTGGGTAAATTTCCTCTTCCAGTTGGTTTCAGGGTAGTAAAGGAAAATAGAAAGAACAAACGGTTGAAATATTATCATTATTACTACAAAGAATGATGTGTACAGAAGCAAACTGTCCCACAGACAGCAAACTAATAACAAACATACAAGATACAAGATACAAGATACATTTAATTGTCATTTGGACCCCTTGAGGTCCAAACGAAATGCCGTTTCTGCAGCCATGCATTACAAACACATAGACCCAAGACACAACAACACAACATAATTTACATTAACATCCATCACATTGCTGTGATGGAAGGCCAAATAAACTTATCTCTCCACTGCACTCTCCCCCCCCCCCCCCGATGTCAGAGTCAAAGTCAAAGCCCCCCGGCTGGCGATGGCGATTGTCCCGCGGCCATTAAAGCCACGCCGGGTGGTGCAAGGTCGCACACCGGGTCTTGGTGTTAGAGCCCCCGGTGTGCGCTCGCAGAGTCCCGCGGCCATTCCAAGCCGCGCGGGGCAGTGATGTCAGGCCCCGCTCCAGGAGCTCTTCAACCCCGCAACTCGGAAGTCGCCGTTGCGAGAGCCCTGAAAAACGGTCTCCCTCCAGGGACCCGCGGGCTCCCGGTGCCACCGTCCACAGACCTGCCGTTGAAGCCTCCGACTCTCCGGTCGGGCCACAGCAGCAGCAGCAGCAGCAGCAGCAGCGCTCCTCCACCGCTCCACCCGCTCCGGACTCGGCCAGCCCCGCGACGGCGACGGTGAGTCGTCGGCACAAGAGTCCCCAGTCTCTTCCTGTTGGAGGCCGCTCCTCGTTGCAGCCCCAACGATAACGAAAACCCGACGAGAAAAGGTCGGGTCTCCCGTGCAGGAAGAGATTTAAAAAGTTTCCCCCCCCCTCCCACCCCACCCCACCCCCCCCCCCCACACCCCAAAACAAAAAATAACAAAAACTACATAAAAACATAGACAGAAAATAATAAAACGCGGCCAGACTGCAGAGGCCGCTGCTGACGAGAGTCGCGCCGCCCACCGCCCACAAACATGTGAAGTGTTATTGACATTGGGCAATTAATTTGACCACCAGGATGAAGTTGGGGAGGCACGGTAGCGCAGCGGTAGAGTTGCTGCCTTACAGCGCCAAAGTCCTAGGTTCAATCCTGACCATGGGTTCTGTCTATAGGTTTTCATGTTTTATCGTGACTTGCGTGGGATTTCCCCAGAAGCTACGATTTCCTCCCACATGCCAAAGACCTACAGGTTTGCAAGTTAATTGCCTTGCTAAAATTGTAAAATGTCCCTAGTGGGTGTAGGATAGTGTTAATGTGTGAGGATCACAGGTCGGCGCAGACTCGGTGGGCCGAAGGGCATGTTGTTGCACTGTATCTCTAAACTAAACTAAACTCCCCTGTATAATTTTGAAAGATGCTCTGATCATTGATGCCAGTAATTTACATGTATTCAATCATGGGATGCCAGTGTTTCTCGCAAAGCTAATGTTTATTGAAGCATCCAAATTGACCTTGGTAACATGATAGAGTACCACTTACTGGAACTGCTGGCAACTTTGTGGTTACAATGCTGTAACAGAGCCAGGCATAGCAATCAGATTTTGGGGCATTTCAATAATAGTAATGTATCTTCAAGTCAGGAAGCGTGACATGTACGATCATTTGGAAGTGTTGGTGCTCCATTATAGCTGCTGCCCACCCATTTTGGTGCTAGTAGTTAGAGGTTTGTGATCTGCTTCAAAGATATGTTGGTGGGTTGAAATTGGTGTACACAAGATGTGTGGGTGGTGGACAGGGTAATTGATGAAGCTGAGGCATGTGCACTCATTCTGGGCTGCTTTGTTTTAACGTCATCAGTCTTCTATAGTGGAAGACTTCAGCAGTCTTCTATTCCTGGAAGTTTTCCAGACAAGTGTACCAAGTATACGACTTTCTCACAGTGCAGGCCCTTCGACCCATACCAGCCAACATGTCGCTGCTACACTAGTCCACCTGCCTGTGTTTTGCCCATATCCCTCCAAACCTGCCCTATCCATGTATCTGTCTAACTGTTTCTTCATCGTTGTGATAGTCCCTGCCTCAACTACCTTCTCTGGCAGCATGTTCCATACTCCCAACAACTTTTGCGTCAAAAAGGCACCCCTCAATTTTCCTATTAAATCATTTCCCCTTTACCTTAAACCTATGTCCTTGGTCCTCAATTCCCCTACTCTGGGCAAGAGGCTCTGTGCATCTACCCGATCTATTCCACTCATGATTTTAACCCTCTATAAGACCCTTCATTCTCCTGCACTCCAAGGATTAGAGTCCCAGCTTACTGAACCTCTCCCTATCGCTCAGACCCTCTAGTCCTGCCAACTTCCTTGTAAATCTTCCCTGTCCCCTTTCCAGCCAGACAGCACCTTTTCTATAACATGGTGCCCAGAACTGAACACAATAATAACTGCTATAGTTATCGCTCTTATAACTGTTTATCATAGTAAACTGGTATTTTATTCGACAGTGTATGTCAGAACGGAAATCTGAAGTGCATTGGTCAGGACCCTCAAGGTAGGAACATTTTGATGAATTCTTTTCAAGTTTTCAAAATATTTAAATGCATAATATGCTTGTATATATTATGAATCGGAAAGATAGGTATGTAATTAATTGTGCTCAGATGAAGTTAGATTTATCCACAACAAAGAGTTGATGCTGGGAGGGGATAGGAGGGACAAATGGCATAGGGAAGATAAGCAAATAGAGAACAGAACAAAATGCAAACTGAGCTAACACTGAAAGTGTCGGGAACAAGGAGAGGATGCATTTTTTTGAAAGTCTGCAGACATTTCTTTTTGGATACAAAAATTTGGAATAGATATTCCTTAGCTTTAACTTAGCTTATTTTCTTCCCAGTTTACCAGCTGTCTGAATTTCCACACCAATATATATCTGTATTTAATCCCCTTTAAAGGATCCTATTATTGTTTTATTTATTAACATAGAAACATAAACATAGAAAATAGGTCCTTTCGGCCATTCGGCTCTTCGAGCCTGCACCGCCATTCAATATGATAATGGCTAATCATCCAACTCAGTATCCTGTACCTGCCTTCTCTCCATACCCCCTGATCCACAAGGGCCACATCTAACTCCCTCTTAAATATAGCCAATGAACTGGCCTCAACTACCTTCTGTGGCAGTGAATTCCAGAGATTTACCACTCTGTGTGAAAAAATGTTTTCCTCATCTCGGTCCTAAAAGATTTAGATCCTTAAACTGTGACCCCTTGTTCTGCATTTCCCCAACATCGGGAACAATCTTCCTGCATCTAGCCTGTCCAACCCCTTAAGAATGTTGTAAATTTCTATAAAATCCCCCCTCAATCTTCTAAATTCTAGTGAGTACAAGCCGAGTCTATCCAGTCTTAAACATTATTAAAATTAACAGATCTTCTATTTTGAAAACAATTATCCATCTGCACCATCATTGCTTCATCTTCTCAATAGCTGACTTAACTGATTTAAAGAATTATTTAGGGAAAGTTATTTTTAAGTATTAGGAGTATACCCAAAGGATGGGGGAGGATGTTTCCACTAGTGGGAGTGTTTATGACCAGAGTCTATAACTTCAGAATAAAAGGATGTACCTTTAGAAAGGAGATGAGGAGGAATTTCTTTATTCAGGGATGGTGAATCTGTGACACTCATCGCCACAGAAGGCTGTGGAGGCCGAGCCAGAAGATATATTTAAGGGGGAGATTGTTAGATTCTTGATTAGTATGGGCGTCAGGGGTTATGAGGAGAAGGCAGTAGAATGGGGTTAAAGGGAAAGATAGATCAGCCATGATTGGATGACGGAGTAGACTTGATGGGCCAAATGGCCTTATTCTGCTCCTATAACTTCTGAACATGAAAATGAATAAGTATTGACCAGCCCAATTTATTTTCTTTCCTCACCCAAAACCCCATCTGTTTTCTAGTCTCATAACATTTGAAACACATTTAAAAAAATAAACAATAAGACTTATATCCGTGAATATCTTAGCCAATTTCATAACTAACTCATTTCTCAATCTTAGTAACTGGGAATGGCTGTAACCTTATGGAAATACAGAAAACCAGAATAGTTATAACTATTGTAACAATATATGCATTACACTGTCAGTTTTCACATGTGCTTGTTTTTCTGACAAACTATTATTTTTATAGTTAAGTGCATAAAGTGCTGGAATAAGTCAATGGGTCATGCAGCATCTCTGAAGAAAGGTTGCGATCCCAAACGCCACCTATCCATGATTCTGCCTGACCTGCTGAGTTGCTCCAACGCTTTGTGTCCTTTTGTGTAAACCAGCAACTACAGTTTCTTGTTTCTATTGATTGATACTTTATTGCCACATGTAGTTGGTACAGTGAAATTCTTTGTTTTGCAAACAATACACAAGTATGCAAAAAGTATAGGACGGACAAAGTTACAAAAGTATTCAATGTCGTCTCAATGGTACCTCTTCCTACTCCCCCCCCCCCCCCCCCCCCCCCACCCATTGAGTCCCACTTTGTTCTCAGCACCTCACAACCGCCGACTCCCTCATTATTCTCAGCACCCCCAGGTCGGTTCCCTCCTTGTTCTGGTCTAGCGCCTCCTCAACTGACTGCCAGCACACAGCGGGCGAGGACTTACCGACGTCCCACCAATCTCTCTGACGTCCCTCCTCGCTCTCCAACATCGCTCCTCACTCTCCGATGGCGTTCCTCACTCGGCTGCCGGTCTCGTCCTTGTCCCTTGGGCTTGATCGGTTCTGTGCCAGCCGCCGGGTCCACACCAGCACAGATGCCCAGCGCTTGCCCAGAGCTCCCTTCAGTGTTTTTATAGTTTTATATATGCTTATTGTTTTTTTTTTAAATCATTTTAACAGCTGATTTGACCTGTATTCTTGTACACTAACCTAGCATAGTGGTTTGTAGGGAAAAGCAGTTATCAATCTTTGAAATCCCTCTGTTGAATAAGAAAGTCCTAATTGCGTCAGGATTGTCTGAGAATAGCCCCATGGGTTCATCATTCTCTGAGTGAAGGGTTCATTATTCTTAGTCCCATACTCTTTAACCTGAAGAAATATTCCCCTTGCATTTCTGGTTCCCACCGCCCAGACATTCTAGTTTAAACCCTCCTGAGTAGCACCAGCAAACCTCCCTGCAAGGATGTTGGTGGCCCTCCAGTTCACCTGCGACCGGTCCCTCCTGTATTGGTCACACCTGCCCCAGAAGAGATCCCAATGGTCCAGAAATCTCAATCCCTGTCCCCTGCCCCAACTCCTCAGCCACACTGTGATTATCACTCTCAAGGTCTTGCATTTTAACCCTTTGCCTAACTCCTTATATTCACTCCAAAGTGACTTGTCTCTTTTCCTATCATTGTAATTTGTGCCGATGTGTACAATGACTTTTGGCTGCTCATCATCTCCCTTTGAGAATGTTTCTATATCACTGACCCTGACACCAGGAAGGCAGCAGACCATCTTGGAGTCCCGTTTACTACCAAAGATTCCCCCATTTGTCTCCTCAACTAACGATTTGCTAAAGGCTATTACGCAGGCACAGTAAATAACTGGGAAAGTAGAAAGAAGATTAATTTTATTGCAGGGTTGGAAACAAAAATATGGAGTTCAATTATATAGAACATTGTTGAGGCTACATCTTAAGTACTGTGTGCAGCGTCTTTGAATATTCTTAAGTTAGATTGATTCTTGACAAGCAAGGGGGTAAAAGGCTGTACAAAATGTTGTATATATATGGAAGATAGACACAAAAAGCTGGAGTAACTCAGGTCAGGCAGCACCTCTGGAGAAAAGGAATAGGTGACGTTTCCAATCGAGATCCTTCTTCAGACCATATATGGAGTTGGGATTACAGAGAAATGAGCCATAAACATATTTAATGGTTGGCAGGTTGAAGGGGCAAAGTAATTCACTCATGATCCTGATGCAAGTTTGTATGTAAAACCTGCCTTGTATTCCCACATGCAATGTGACAGGATTTTAACCAAGGTGAAACATATAAAATTGCATCTAATGTTCCTCTCAATATATTAAGAGTAAATAAATACCATTTATTTTGAGAGGACTAGAATACAAAAACAGGGATGTCATGCTGAAATGTTACAAGCAGCTGGCTGGACCACATTTGGAGTATTTTGAGCAATTTCGGGCCCATATCTGAGGAAGGATGTGTTGGTGCTGTAGAGTGTTCAGAGGAGGTTTACGAGAATGTTCCCAGTCATGAGTGGGTTAATATATGATGAAGATTTGATGGCGCCTGTGCCTGTACTTGCTGGAGTTTAGAAGGATGAGCGGGCATCTCATTGAAACATCGAACAGTGAAAGGCTTGGATAGAGTGGATGTTGATAAAATGTTTCCACAAGTGGGAGAGTCTACGACCAGAGTAAGTATGCTACAATACTTACCTTCAGTCTGCCACTGGCCGTGTGCGCGATTTTGGCGCGTTTGAGGGGTGGGCGGGGTTAAAACGCGTTTTTTTTTTACGACCTGGTCCTGGATTATATTTTGTTGGAGTGCAAGATGTTGCTAAAGAATCGTTCCGACAGCCGTTCTGTGTGTTTTTAAAAAAAAATTGCCCAACAAGTTAATCGCTGGAGTGATTTTAAAATCAGCTTCTGAAGCCGTCAATGCCGACAACAGGGCCAGATTTTATGTAGGGGACAGGTAAAAGAAAGTAGTTCATTTTTATGTATAAAAGTGTTTCTTGAGATGCATTTAATTCACATTTTAAGTTGCGAAACGGTGATTTAGTCCCCGAACGATCCGGCAGTGTTTTTGCTGCGATATGGGGGACTAAATCACCGCAACCTCAACGTTCCAAATGGTCCCGTTCCAGAAAAACCCACTCGCAAACTGATTTAAATGGTAATTAATTTACAGGTATTAAACATTAAATTCCTTCCATTTGGCCTATAAACCCATGACAATGAGATTTAAAAATTATGCTACATTCTGAATTCTTGTGTGAATGTTATTTGGCTATTTAAAAATGTTAATCTATTCTTAAGAAATGGATAGATGTTTAGATCTAGTAATTAAATTTTGTAATGAGCTGCAATTAGGTAACTAACTAACTATATGCTTTAATTTCAAGTCATCTAAGTAAGATTGTTTCATATTTGTTTCAGGATGCTTCAATCTACAATAACTGAAAATTTATTTCAGTTCTCTTAAATTTAAAGAAAGTTATGGGCTTTTAAATGTTCTCGATCACAGCTTTTGTGTTAAGTCAATGAAAAAGCAATAGGGAACAAGATGCCAATTTCCGAGTATGAAAATGCTCATAACTGTTTTAATACTGAAGATATGAAAGTGAATTAGGTGTCAAATTAAACTTATTTGTACGCTTTATCTGATGGGATAAATTAAAGACTTGATTTTTTAAATCACAAAATTTTGTAACATTGCTAACCAGAGGTCATAGCCTCAGAATAAAAGGACATTCCTTTAGGATAGAGATGAGGAGGAATCTATTTCATCAGAGGGTGGTGAATCTGTGGAGTTCATTGCCACTGAAGCGTTTGGACGGCGTTGAAGGATATTTTTAAGGCAGAGAGATAGATTCTTGATTAGTATGGGTGTCAGGGGTTATGGGGAGAAGGCAGTAGAAGGGTTGAGGGCAAGAGATAGATCAGCCACGATTGAAAGGCGGAGTAAACTTGATGGACCAAATGGCATAATTTTGCTCCTTTCACTTATGAACATGAATAAGGATTGGAAATTTTAAGCACTACAGCAGAATATTTTTCAAATTGATTTGTCTGTCATTCCAGAACGCTGTTACCCTCCCAAGATTTATTTCAATTGTGAGAATGCGCAAGTTGGTGAATATGGAGCTGCCTGTGCACCGACATGTCAGATGCTTGCAGCAGAAAGTCAGTGTGTAAGTACGAGACACACTTAAAGTTTCTGATCAAGCCACCAAGCAGATCTTTTACTTGTAATGAACAAATTAAGAGTACAGTAAACCACTGTTTTAACAGACCTCTTGATAATAGATTTTGATTGTCCCACCCCAGCATGCACCACCTCTCTGGCTATCTGCATCACCTCCCTAGTGACTTACAGCGCCAGCTCGGACCCGCCCCCCCCCAGCTTGCACCACCTCATCGACCACTCACAACGCCGGCTGCCCACCCCTCACCCAGCTCACGCTACTTCCAGGCTGCAGCCACTGTAGCTACTGCCGACCCATACGGCTTCCTCAACCGTGTCCAGGCCACACATGCCACCGCTGACCCTTACCTGCCCGCGGGTCACGACCATTGATTCTGCTGATCCTCGCCTCTCCCTTGGCACCAGCCGGTCACGGGCATCAAATCAGCTGAATTCTAGGCCCAGTTCTGGACCTAGAGTCTGAAAAAGGTGTCTCATACGAAATGTCACCTATCCATGTTCTCCAGAGAAGCCGCCTGTCCCGCTGAGTTACTCCAGGACTTTGTGTCCTTAACTATTAACTACCAAGTGCAGTTGTTTATTTCGACTACTTATACCATGATAATACCTTACTCGGTTATGGTGGGAAATCGGCAATGAAGGACACCATGGCCCCCCACCTCCCTCCCCTATAGTTCATTATAGCGAGGGTTTACTGTACTTAGATTTCAAAAATTGCTTTTTCAATCTTCCCAGCTCACAACAAAATGTGTGCCTGGCTGTATCTGTCCAGATGGATTGGTGCTGGATGAAGAGAAAGGATGCGTTCATCCTGATGATTGTTCTTGTGAATACGGAGGACATTCATATTCACAGGGTGAAGTCATTGTGAGGAACTGCATGACATGGTAAGAAATGTTGTATTGTTTTCCCTAATTACTCATGGTTTTAAAAAGTGGGGCATTGTGGAAGGAAGAGTTCTATTTACATGCAGCATTGTCCACTTAATGAAATCTGGGAGTGATGAGCATTTCATCTGGCTTGTGCAATACTGGTCAAACACTGCTCTCCTGAACAACAAAAATCAGGAAATGGGAATTTTTTTTTTTCCTTTAAGTTAAACCATGGTGTACTCTTTGGAACGTGAGTTTACATTCAGGTGAACTAACAATGTTGAAATATTTGCAAAAAGCTTTGCAACAGCTTTGTAAGCTTGGGAGACAGCATACGATTACAGTCATGAAACTGTACAGCATTGACAACATCTTTCCTATAACATGGTACCCAGAACTAAACAATATGTCAAATGTGGCCTCACTAATGTCTTATACAACTGCAACATGACCTCCCAACTTCTATCCTCAAAACCCTGACTGATGAAGGCCAATGTGCCAAAAGCCTTTTTGACCACTGTATCTAACTGTGATGCCACTTTGAAGGAACTGTTTATCTGCACTCCAAGATCCCTCTGTTCTACAACACTCCCCAGAGCACTACCATTCACTGTGTATGTCTTGATATGTTAGTGTTTTCAAAATGCAGCATTTCTCTGTGTTATATTCGATCAACCATTCCTCAGCCAACCTGCTTAACCGATCAAGATCCATCTCCAGTTTTTGACAACTAACTACAATACCACCCACTTTTGCCTCATCTGCAAATTTGCTAATCATGCCAAGTATTTTCTCATCCAAATCATTGATCTAGATGACAAAAAGCTATGGGCCCAGCACCGAACCTTGAGCCACATCTCTAGTCATAGGCCTCCAGTCCGAGAAGCAACCTACTACCCTCTACTTCCTTCCATGAAGCTAATTTTCTATTAATTCAGCTACCTCTCCTTAGATTCTATGGGATATAACCTTCGAGAGCAGACTACCATGCGGAACCCTGTCGAACGCCTTGCTGAAATCCATATCTATATTACTGAAAGTAAGATCTTGACCGCTTTTGACTCACTACGATGTGATTTCCGAGAGACCACCGCCATTTACGGCCGTCATTTTTGGCTACCTCGCTCAGAGCCCCCCTCCGCTGGACTGGACCAGAGGATTTTTCCCATAGATGGAAAATCAGAGAGATATCAACGTTTAAAAAATATTTGCCATTCTCTCTGCTGCTCCTGCTGGGGACTATAAAAGAGTGGTGTGCCTCACTCAGTCTCTGCAAGATGGAGGAAGCGAGAGGCTCACGTCTCTCTGAGCTCTGAATAACACTGAACACATGTCTACTCAACTGTGAGTGCCCTTAATGTGGTTTGAAAATGAAAATATGGTTGGTTTGAAGTAAAAAGGCAAATGGTTGTTTGGGGGGGGTTGGGTTGAAGTAAACAGGCCCTGCAAATGGTTGTTTGGGGGGTTTGGGTTGAAGTAAAAAGACATTGTAAATGGTTGTTTGGGGGGGTTTAGGTTGAAGTAAAAAGGCACTGCAAATGGTTGTTTAGGGGGTTTGGGTTGAAGCAAAAAGGCACTACAAATGGTTGTTTGGGGGGTTTGGGGAAGTAAAAAGGCACTGCAAATGTTTGTTTGGGGGGTTTGGGTTGTGGATGTGGTGTTTTGTGTGGTTTTATGATGGTTTAACCCTGCTTGAAATGGTACGAAACATGCATTTGAATGTGGTGTCATTGCACCCTGCATGAAATGGTATGAAACTGCATTTGAATTTGGTGGCCTTGCACCCTCCTTGAAATGGTATGAAACTGCACTTGAATTTGGTGGCCTTGCACCCTGCTTGACGTGGTTAGAAACTGCACTTGAATTTGGTGGCTTTGCACCCTGTTTGAAGTGGTAGGAACCTGAACTCGAATTTGGTGGCCTTGCACCCTGCTTGAAGTGGTATGAAACTGTACTTGAATTTTGTGACCTTGCACCCTGCTTGAAGAGGTAAGAAACTGCACTTGAATTTGGTGGCCTTGCACCCTCCTTGAAATGGTAGGAAAATGGATTTGAATTTGGTGGCCTTGCACACTGCTTGAAATGGAATTTCAAGGAATAGCCGTGTCAACTACCAGCCCACATGCCATGAATGAGCTGCCAGCACATCATGCTTGAGGGACTGAACTACCATCCCAAGAATCCATTTGGCCCACAATGTCCAGACTAGCCATCTGGAGACCAGTAGTCCCTGCAGCGAACAACACCCATACCAGCACTACAGGAAGCCCCCCCCCACTGGCCACCAATATTGGAATTGGTTGGAGAGGTGGAATATTGCATCAGGGGACCAGCCCTCCCGTGTGAACATGGGACCCTACGAGTCCAACTTAGTCTAGTATACATCTACAGCTCTGCCTTCATCAACCTTTTTGAGCACATCTTCAAAAAATTCAATCAGATTCATGAGATGCGTCCTCCGACGTACAAAACCATGCTGACTATCCTTAACCAGCCATGCCCATCTAAATGCATGTATATCCTATCCCTCAGAATACTCTCTAGTAACTTTCTGGTCACAGATGTTAAGCTCATTGGCCTGTAGTTCTCACCCTTTTCCCCGCAGTCCTTGAATAGAGGCACATTTGCCACCCTCCAGTCTTCCTGCACCCCGCCTGAATTTAATGACGACTCGTAAATCCCAACCAGAGCTTCTGCAATTTGCTCTTTAGGTGCCCCCAGTGTCCATGGATATTTCAGTAGTGTGGCAGACAAAAGTGCTGGAGAAACTCAGCGGGTGCGGCAGCATCTATGGAGCAAAGGAAATAGGCAACGTTTTGGGCCAAAACCCTTCTTCAGACAGGCTACTGGAACTGTACACAATATTCCTATTATATTGTTCAAATGCGACACGATATCCCAATTCTTGTAGTCAATGCCACAGCCTATGACGGCAAGCATACTGGACCTTCTTCACTACTTTATCCAGTGATCTATCTCCCCAAGATCCCTCTGTACTTCAAGATCCCCGTCATTAACTCTGTGTGCTACAAAAATGTAACCCCCCAAAATGCATTACCTCATCTGACTGGATTAAATTCCATCTGCCTCCACTCTGCGCAACTTTCTAGCTGATCTGCGTCCCACTGTATTTTAAATAACCTTCTTCACTATCTATGACTCCACCAATTTTCATGTCATCTATAAACACTATCAGATCACACGCTGTCTCATCCAAGAACCACGTCGTCGAGAGCAAAGAGGGACCGGCGTTGGAGTGGAGCGCCAAGAAAACATAAGGGATCCCGGCGTGGGGGATCTGCCAGGATAACAAAGGGGCACCCGCTGTGGGGAGGCCAACGGCAACAAAGGGCGACCATCGGGGACTAAATGGAACACTTTGTTACTTTATCGGCCCCCTAGATGTGGTGACTCTTTGCTTATTTGTGTATGCAAAACAAAGAGTTTCATTGTGACATGTCACATGTGATAATAACGTTTCATTCATTCATACATTCATTCAATCATTGAAGACATTTATATATATATATCAACAAAAGTCCCGATCCCTTTGGTAGGCAGAAATATATTGCCAGTCCATCATCATTGCTGGGTCTAAATGTTAGAACTTCCTTCCCAATGCCACTGGAGGAGTACCTTATCTGAAGGACTACGGCAGTTCGGGAATGTGGTTCACTATCACTTTCTCAACAGCAGTTAGGGATTGAGAATAATTCTAACCTTGTCAATGGTGCCCAGATCTTGAAAAATTATTATTTTTTAAAAAGATACCAAGCTGAAAGTAAGTTGGAAGGAAGTGCAGATGGTGGTTTACATCGAATACAGACACAAAATGCTGGAATATCTCAGTGAGGCAGGCAGCATCTCTGGAGAGAAGGAATGGGTGACGTTTTGGGTCGAGACCCTTCTTCAGACCCAAAACATCACCCATTCCTCCTCTCTAGAGATGCTGCCTGCCCCGCTGAGTTACTCCAGCATTTTGTGACTACCTTCAAGCTGAAAATAGGTATGGTTTATTCAAGGGGTATTTGCAGACTGCCTCAATTAAACTTTCTGCAGACTTTTATGCAACCCAGACAGCGGTTAGTCAAATGACATAATCTTTAAATGAGGTACAATCATAACATTTTTGTTACAAAGGCATACACACTTCAGCTCCCCAGTTTCCTGTCACAACATTTACTGTCTGCCAGGCATCTGTCCTGCAAATTGCCTTTGCAAATGTAACACCTTCTTCTAACATCCACGCAAACATGGTTTGGCATATTTCTATTCATATTCTGAAAGATGGGGTGGGGCACTCTCCACCGATAGTTGATTAGGGAGTACACTGTACAAGGTAGAGAAGGCAGAATATTTCTGTACAAAAGGCAGAATATTTATATTGATGATGTAGAATGTTGAGATAGGAGCATTTTTAATAGTGAATGTTATAACCATCTTAATGCTTAAAATAATGCTTAAAAATATGGAAAAAGGGTCTCGACCCGAAACGTCACCCATTCCTTCTCTCCAAAGATGCTGCCTGTCCAGCTGAGTTACTCTAGCATTTTGTCTCTATTTTTGGTGTAAACCAGCATCTGCAGTTCCTTCCTACAGGTTAAAAATACCTTGTTTTTCACTTGGGCAGGGTGTAAAGAGCACAGCTTTAATAATGCAAGGCATGTTTTGTTTTGCTGAAGGATTGGCCTCCATGACCCTCCCCTCCCTTTAATGGTGACATTCATTCACAAGCACCACAACCCTCCCACAGAGGCCTCTGCCCATTCCCAAATAAATGCTACATCATCTGTAGGAAGAGTTTCCATTGTCAAGGGAAGGCTCCACCATCTTCTGCTTAAATCTCTCTGCCTCTCTAGCCTCCTCCAAAAATGCCTTAAACCAATTTTAAACCAATTTTGCTCATTTGCAGATGTTATGGTGGTTGTTAATGTTTAATGGGCCCTCCGTTTGTTTTCACAGCTTTTGCACCAGAGGGAAGTGGAATTGTCAGGGGAGTGGACTGTGTCCGTCAACGTGTATGGTTCATGGAGAAGGACACGTCACGACATTTGACGGAAAGCAATATGTCTTTGATGGGAACTGCGAATATATTTTAGTTCAGGTAAAACTGAAATGTATTCACTAATTTTCTCTTCAATATTTAATCAATCACATTTCCTTTCCAAAGGCAAAGTGCTGGAAGATGTCAGCAGGCCTGGCAGCATCTGTGAAGGGAAATGGATAAACAATGTTTCGGCTCAGAAAGTTTCTATCCAAAACATTGTCTGTGCCTTCCGTCCACAGATGCTGCCTGACCCACTGAGTTCCTCCAACACTTTTTTTTTTGATCAAGATTCCAGTATCTGCAGTCTCTTGTGTTTTCATTTTACTGTTCCACTCAAAAATCTCCTAAAAATATGTCTATTTTGAAGCTCTCCTAAAAAAAAGGTCCTGCCCTGAAATGTCTTATGTCATTTACCCTTCACAGATACTGCCTTGCTTGCTGAGTTGCTCCAATTTCTTTCCAAAGCCTATGAGATAGCCTTTTACAGTAAATTACTCTTTTAAATAGATATTCTCTTTATAACTAGTCACAACCAGTCAGATAGCAGTTCTTTAAAGCTAAGACCGAATTGTGTTTATCCACTGCTTACACATTTTTATTTATAACAAGATCACTGGATAAAAAGAAGCACCATGTATCTGTGATTGATGTTAATTATCACAGAATAACATGATTTTGAATTTCATTTTTGATGCTTTTTATTGTCACAATACACCATTCAGTGTAATTGATCCAGTTATTAAGGAATAGGATTATACTCTCCTATCTTTTAAGCCATTTATTGTTTGCTGTGTACAATTTAACTTAAAAATGTTTAATTGTATTATTCCTTCAGGATGCTTGTTCTGGCATCTTCTCACAGCCATCATTCAAGATAGTGGCAGAATATGTCTATTGCAGCCAGTCAAAAACCGTTTGCACTAAGGCGATAAAGGTGTACTACGAGGTAATTAGTATTTCTGGCTTTTGAATCAATTTTATATAGCATTTTGAGTGACAGTAATGTTACGTAATATCTTTAATACAGTCAGCCATTTATTTTTTATAATTCATTTAAAAATGTTTTCTGCAATATTTGTTTAATATTATCATGGGTTCATAATATCCATGGTTTTTTGTCCTGCTGCTTTCATGAAAAAAGTTACCACAATTGCTGTCAAAGAACATAGAACATGTCAGCACAGGAATGAGCCCTTTGGCCCACAAATTTGTGCTGAACTGATCTCATCAGTCTGCACATGATCCATATCCCTCTATTCCCTGGATTGCCTTGTGCCTATCCAAAAGCATCTTCCACACCACTATCGTATCTGCTTCCACCACCACCAATGGCAATGTGTTCCAAGCCCCCACCGTACAATGTGTACAAAATTTGCCCAGCACAACTCCATTAAGCTTTCCTCCACTCACCCTATATTTCCACCCTTTGAAAAAGTTTCTGACTGTCCACCCTATCTATGCCTCTCATAAGTTTACATACTTCTATGGCTCAAACATTCTAGCGAAAACCATCCAAGTCTATCCGTACGCTCGCTGTAGCTGAGATTCTCTAACCCAGGCAGCATCCTCGTAAAGCTCCTGTGCACTCACTCCAAAGCTTCCACATCTTTCCTGTAATGAGGCGAGTCCAAGATCCCTCAGCACCTCACTACTGTTCAGGGTTTTGTACCTGTATACTTTCTTCTTGCATTCAACCTTCCAAAGTACAACAACTTTCACTTGCTCAGGTGAAATTCCATCTGCCATTTCTCCGCCCATTTCTGAAGCTGATCTATATCTGGTTGTATCTTTTGACAGCCTTCCTCATTGTCTGCAACTTCTCCAATGTTGGTGTTGTCACAAACCTACTCAATATCTATATATACGTCCAAGTCATTTATATATCAGAAACAGCAGAGGTCCCAGCATAGATCCTTGAGGAACTCCACTGGTCACAGACCTCCAGCCTGAATATCTTCCTTCCACCACAATCCTCTGTCTTCTATGCATAATTCATAATTCAGTTGCCACTCATTAAGACAAGTTATTGTGAATGCCATGCCATCGTCTAATTCAGCTTACCATGAGGGACCTTATCAAAAGATTGACTAAAATCCATGTATACAACATCCACTGCCCCACCTTCATCAATCTCCTTCGACACCTCATCAAAAAACTCAATTAAGTTGATAAGACACGACCAGCCCCGTCCAATACTGTGCTGGGTATCCCTAATTAGCTTATTCTCGTCCAAATGGAAGTAAATCCCATCGCAAAGAATTCTCGCCAATAGTTTCCCTACCATTGATGTGATGTTCAGTGGCCTCTAGTTCAATGGATTATCTCTACCTCTCTTCGTAAACAAAGGAACAACTTTGGCCACTCTCCGGTTCTCCGTGACCTTGTCTGTGGCGAGAGAAGAAACAAAGATCCTCATTAAGGCCCCTGCAATCCCCATTCTTGCCTCCTTCAATAACCCGGTATAGATCCCATCAGCCGCTGGAGACTTATTCACCTGAATGCTGTTCAAGAGTCCCAGCACCACCTCCTTTTCAATGTCAAACTGCCCTGGCATATTTGTATTCTCCACACTGATCTGGCTGTCCTCCAAGTCGTCCACAATGATTCAATGATGCTTTTATTATCACGTGTGAAGTGCTAACATAGTGAAGTTAATTTTCTTACAAACAGTCCAGTCGAGTATTGCCATACCCCTGATCCCCGATTAGCAAGTGTACAGAAATAATCCACATGTAAGAGGTCCCATGTTTTGGTGCCATTTTCAAACACCATGCATCAGTTCTTATGAGCAGTGCCCATACCAGGCATGTCCCAGGTTCCTGCGGCCTCCAGCCATCTCCTTCCTTGGACACCACGTCCCACTCCCAGCTACCTCTCCTCTCCTACCGGCCCATCGCAGGCTCCATCCTGCAGGTCTCTGGTCTTTGGCAGACGAGCAGGGGTCAGCACAGCGGCTTCTCCCTCCCAGAGCAGCAGTCAGGGGGCTGACTCGGCGGGTTCCTGCTCCAGGTTGTGATCCACCGGGCCTTCCGTTCGGCCGCCGGGGACCCTGGGTACATCGATACAGAATCAAAGCACTTGTTTAGTACTTCACCAACATCCTCCAACCAAGTGTAAATCTCCTCTTTTCCTTGATCCTCCATTTCCTTGATTCCCTTCTTTTTCTTTTACATATATGTTGTATATAAGTACTGCCATAGTAATAATGTAAAGCACCTAGTTTTCACTAAAAGTAAAATACTCCACTTTTAGCATCTTGTCTTAACCAAGATATCAAGACTATTGCATGTTAGGTGTTGTCCAGATTTCAGTCATCCACTTTCAGACATACTGGTTGCCCGTTCAAGTCTCACAAATCTGAACATTAAATTTCAGCTAACACATTAGGGGATTGTCAAGGGTGTGTGATTGCGAAGAGAACGTGGCACAGGTGAGGTGCCTTTTCGTAGAAGATAAATGACAAACATGTTCCTTGTATAATTGACCTGTGAACGTGTGGCATTATTTTTCTGAGAGATTTCCTGGTGTGAAACCTAACGTACATCTCCGGAGCATTGACCATTTATACTCTGCAAATAGTGGGGTCTGGCTCTGTGTGCGTATCTGAAACAATAGTAACCACACGTCAGAAATACATGATGTGTTTTTCCTCCATCTGGGTCCTCCATCGTTGTTACTTGTGTGGGCAGAGCACCGACAAATTCCTTGTATGTGAATATTTGGCCAATAAACTTACTTACTTACTTACTTATATACTGAAACTAACTGGGCATGCCTGCAGTGAATTGTGGTTTAATAATAAAGTGTAGTGGTGTAATGATTACTGTTAGCTTTAATTAAATAAATGAATATACTTGATTGATACCTTTGTTTTCAGGATTTTCTAATCAAAATGACAGATGCCACCTACAAGGTCATACCAGAAAGTGCTGTCGGGAAATTCACAGTAATTCATAACCAGATGTATCTCACATTCCAATTCGGAGATCCTGACACTCTTCAGCTAATAGTTACATGGAATTTAAAGATGAATACGTACATACAGATTATTGGGTTATCTAAGGTACCTTTCCCAGAATGTTATATTATACTTGTAGACATAACTGTGTTCATCTACAGATGGCATTTTGTATAAATAATACATAAACATAAGGTAAAGTTAGTTTATAATCCATTTGTTCTTTCGCTTTAAAAGGGTTTCATCACATACAACTTTTTTAGATGCGAAAATTCCTGGGGGATTGTTATATCAAATCCTAACTAATTCTGTAAAATTCGAGAAGTTAAATGACAGTATGATGATGATGATACTTTATTGTCACTTGTGTCTAGCTAGGTGCAGTGAACGTCCTTGTTTTTGCATACAAGGTACACAAAAGGGCCACCACAAAGGTGCTGACAAAGTTACAAAAAATACTCATAGAAACATAGAAATTAGGTGCAGGAGTAGGCCATTCGGCCCTTCGAGCCTGCACCGCCATTCAATATGATCATGGCTGATCATCCAACTCAGTATCCCGTACCTGCCTTCTCTCCATACCCCCTGATCCCCTTAGCCACAAGGGCCACATCTAACTCCCTCTTAAATATAACCAATGAACTGGCCTCAACTACCCTCTGTGGCAGAGAGTTCCAGAGATTCACCACTCTCTGTGTGAAAAAAGTTCTTCTCATCTCGGTTTTAAAGGATTTCCCCTTTATCCTTAAGCTGTGACCCCTTGTCCTGGACTTCCCTAACATCGGGAACAATTTTCCTGCATCTAGCCTGTCCAACCCCTTAAGAATTTTGTAAGTTTCTATAAGATCCCCTCTCAATCTTCTAAATTCTAGAGAGTATAAACCAAGTCTATCCAGTCTTTCTTCATAAGACAGTCCTGACATCCCAGGAATCAGTCTGGTGAACCGTCTCTGCACTCCCTCTATGGCAATAATGTCCTTCCTCAGATTTGGAGACCAAAACTGTACGCAATACTCCAGGTGTGGTCTCACCAAGACCCTGTACAACTGCAGTAGAACCTCTCTGCTCCTATACTCAAATCCTTTTGCAATGAAAGCTAACATACCATTTGCTTTCTTTACTGCCTGCTGCACCTGCATGCCTACCTTCAATGACTGGTGTACCATGACACCCAGGTCTCGCTGCATCTCCCCCTTTCCCTATCGGCCACCATTTAGATAATAGTCTGCTTTCCTGTTTTTGCCACCAAAATGGATAACCTCACATTTATCCACATTATACTGCATCTGCCAAACATTTGCCCACTCACCCAGCCTATCCAAGTCACCCTGCAGTCTCCTAGCATCCTCCTCACAGCTAACACTGCCCCCCAGCTTAGTGTCATCCGCAAACTTGGAGATATTGCCTTCAATTCCCTCATCCAGATCATTAATATATATTGTAAATAGCTGGGGTCCCAGTACTGAGCCTTGGGGTACCCCACTAGTCACTGCCTGCCATTGTGAAAAGGACCCGTTTACTCCTACTCTTTGCTTCCTGTTTGCCAGCCAGTTCTCTATCCACATCAATACTGAATCCCCAACTCATCCCTTCTTTGTCCCCTCGCTGGGTTCCCTTTAGTTCTCGACAACATGGCCAGTCCACCTCGGCCCAACCCCATCCTCGGCCCGTCTTGACCCCGACGCTTTGTTTCAACCCGACTCCGTTTGAGGCACCGACCCAATCTTGCCCTTGGCCCGACCTAGTCCAGCTCATCCTCAGCCCGGCCCGGTCAGACCTCGGAGGCTTCGACTCAACCTCAGGGGCTCCCACTCGACCTCTGGGCTTCGACATGACCACCTCGCTTCCATCACTTCTTCGCTTCTCACTAGGCTCCTGTGCGGCGAGTCCTCCTCTGTTGTCTAATTGCAGCAGGCGTGTCGAACCTGTTTGCCAGGATCGTCCCAGCCCGCTGCTTTCCGGGAGTGTAATTAAAGGAACCACAGACCATTGCTGAATGTGGTCTCGAAATAACATGCCTGCACAGCTGCAAACCACAATGGCGCGAGTGTACCTAATTGCCCCTGCCCTGTCCATGGCACTCCCATGGATGTAAATTTGGTTCAGGTCCCAAGGATTCCTGCAAGATTCAAGCAGGGAGCTGACCTGAGCTGAGGCAGAATTGTACGTTGGGTTTGACAGCATGTGAGTAAAGCTGAGTAAGATCTTGCACTGGTGAGTATTGCCCACATATAGAACATAGAACAGGTCCTTCGGTCTACAATGTCTCCAAATTCCAATGCAGTAGATCTGCTCCATTGGCGATCCTCAGCCTCGGTCACCAGACTGATTTGAGGAAAGTTAAAGCAGACTGGGCCAATACCTACTGGATCTTAGAAGAATGAGAGTTAATTTTTTTGAAACTTTTTACAGGGTAAATCTGTTCCGGCCAGATTTTCCATCCCAAGATCCTTCTTGCCTAAATGTGTAGGAAGGAACTGCAGATGCTGGTTTACATCGAAGATAGACAAAAAATGCTGGAGTAACTCAGAGATACAGGCAGCATCTCTGGAGAGAAGGAATGGATGATGTTTCAGATCGAGATTCAGATGCTGGTTGATCCTTCTTCAGACTGAGATCCCGGGGAACCTATCCTCCCAAAATAACTCCTTCCTGTCCATTCTCGAGAGAAAGCTCCTTATCCTCTTCAAGACAATCACCACAATCTATTCCATCCGAATTCCACTTCCATCCCACCACTTTAACCGTCATTAAGTGCGAAGTGATGTACTTTGGGAAGTTAAACCAG